>NW_027039747.1:52660-95102 GCF_034236695.1 Oncorhynchus nerka | reverse complement strand
TTTTCTGTCTTTACAAGTGCTGAAAGTGGCAAAACAGATATATCAGACTGAAGTCTTAATTGGTTTAAAACGCTAATTGAGGCAAGATAACCTTACCAGGTATTGCAGTCGACCTTGATTCTGTCTCCTGGTTGGTAAGTAGCTCCATTGTGAGAACAAGGACAAAGGTCTGGCTTGATGCAGCCTCCTTTTCCATCGGATACCAGTCCAGAGGGACACATACAGCCTGATATGCACTCTGTGCTGATCTGTAAAGTGAAAATGATTGATTTGAATATCTGCTGTGTAAAAATTGTGTTAACTTCCGCTCAAATGCGTGGAGTCTGGTGGACCAGAAGGTCAAACTTGGCCTTCATTAGCCATTAGCCAATACAGAAAGACCAGGAGAAACTCCCAGGGCATTGGCTTATTCAGCTTAATCTACCAACCAATCATCTCCCACAACACCTTCCCCCTAACCCTCCCCCATACGTTAGCACTCCACAAGCACAGAGCTACGCCTAGCAGTCGTATGGTTCGCTCAAATTAAATGATAACAAATACTTTACTCAGTAAAGATACTCCCATGGAAGTATATGGTTAATCCCACTAAGGACAAAATTAAATCGTTGATGTACCAAGCTTATATGTTCTGTGTGCAATAGCTTGGATATGAGGTTACCTGTATGTTAATATAAAAATATATATTTTAAAAAAATGAAAGTTTATATTTTCCACTCAATTTCTATTCACAATCCTATGGGCATTATATGACTATACACTGAATGTAGAAAACATTAAGAACACCTCCTCTTTCCATGACATAGACTGACCAGGGGAATCCAGTTGAAAGCATTGATCCCTTACTGATGTCACTTGTTAAATCCACTTCAATCATTGTAGATGAAGAGAAGGAGAAAGTTAAAGAAGATTTTTCAAGCCTTGAGACAATTGAGACGGATTGCGTATTAATATCAATATTAGGAAGGTGTTTTTAATGTTTTGTACACAAGCTTATATCCGCTGTGCAGAATGGCCTGGAGACGAGGTGAATAGGGGACTTACACAGGCCATATCCAGAATGTTGCAGCTCTTCTGACACTCTAACCCTCTCACTCCTGGGCTTGCATTGGAGCAGTTGAAGAAAACCATTGGTGCAACACATGCTGTGAAAATAAAGGGAATTCATGTGTCATGACTCTGTTGTGTCTTTCACCAAATCAATATGCTCTGTAAAGTGTGTACTAGGATGGAGAGATAATATTTCAAAATGCACATAGCCTGATTCTGTTGCCAATAGCATACTATTACCACACACCATAAATGTATATATGATTTGGAAGATTGCCATTAAAAGAATGGACTTATTTCAAATTCAGTGTTGCCTGGCACAGTACAATAGCTCAAAATGGTGAGTTGTTTTGACAATTAATATACATGAACTTACATGGCTGATCGGGTGAATCTCCAATGCAACGGAGTTTTCCTGCAGGTGCTGAAATAAAATGTTGTTAATGGTACTTGAATGTCGCTATGCTCACTACGGGAAAGCAAGGCCCAAGGCTCTTGGTTCATAAAGTCTCAAAAATATGCCTTTGAAATAAAATGTGTAGTGAATTACATTGATATACAGCTTGAGTATAGGTAGGTAAATAACTCGGTCCATACCACATGGTTCCATCCTTGCTGATGACCTCTCCAGGGGACACCACTGAGCCCTTGTAATAACAAGGGCAGCTGGCTGATGGAACACACTTGCCCTCATCATTCAGGTAGGTTCCCTCAGAACAGACACACCCATCCACAGGCTCGAAGGTGATTGAACAGGTCAAGTCAGAGTCGCTGTAGCAGCGGCAGGAGCGATCACTGCTTTTTATGCTGTAGCTGTAGACCATGGTGTTAGGGCACGAGGTGGAGTATTTGTCTGGGGATGGCAACAATTAGTGTTTGATGTAAATATTTATAATATTTGTATCTTATTCTCCCACAATTGACACATCTTCTTAGGTATTATGGTGTGATTGTCACTCACTGCAGATAGTGTCTCTCCAGCCAGTGAGCTGGATACCCTCGGCAGCACAAGCGTGGACATAAGAGGAGACGGCAGCACACATGCAGTCCTCACTCTTCTCACAGTTACAGCTGTCATACATGCAGTTCTGAATAGAAAACCACAGTCAGAACAGCATCCATATTATACTGTACAATAGTTTTAATTAATTGTGTGTGCATAATATGCACAAATTCTGTGCAGATACACAATACCTAACAGCAAGCAACGTAATTCTCAAATTCCCCCATAACAGCTGGCATCACGTTACATACATTTGTGAATTAGTTATGCTCAGGAAATTGTGTGAAATGAATAGTATGGTGAAATGGTCTCACTTCTTTGTACATGTCTGGGCTTATTGCTGTGTGGCATTTAGCAAACAACCCTTTAGGATCAGCCAGCTGAGAGCACCAGTGCTGGGCATATTTCTCTGAAAAAGTGAAAAAATAAACCACAGTTAGGCCAACTTTAAGAAACACCTGCACCGTTCTCCATAACAATTAAAACAGACATGGAAAGGTGATAAACCATGCAGATACCATTGTCAAGACTTAAACTGCAGGGGCTTTCAAAGCTACTCTTGATGTCTGGGCAGCTGGCTCGTGTTTTCCAGGTGTTTGCAAAACCAATGGCTGTGCCCTCAGTCACTCCGCTCAGACCTTGAAATCATCTCCTTGGTTGTTGTTGAAGTTTCCACAAAGACCTGTAGGGTGAACATGTATTTATATACAGGAAAATAAATCATTCCTAGAACATGAACACCTCAGTGGACTGTGGTGGTTGGTCAATGGATGATGAGACATACCGCAAGTTCTCTGCTGCCAAACGGTGCTTGCAGCAATATAGACCTGCATGATTGGTGAGAGTTGGATTTCCAACTGGAGGCCAAAGGTGGTCTGGACAATGATGAAAAATGAGGAGGCTCTGAAAATAGTTACTCCAGCTATAAGGAACAAAGGGGAGAGGAAGGAATGAGTAAGATTCAGAATTTAATGTTAAGTAATATATATGTGTCAGTGTTGAATGATAAAGCTGCATCACCATCACAACATTCCCATGTATCATTATGTATTCCCATACAATGATGTGCTTTAACTGTAGGACACAAGTTTCATGTATGCCTAGTCATGACTACATTGATTGTACTGTATGTTTAATGTGCAACTGTAACTTACCAGCAGAAAAGGGCAGCTGAGAATATATTCCATTTACAAAGGCTTTTCCATTGGGTTGTATGTTGATCACCTGCATAGAGGGGCATTGTTTAACCATATGCTTATTCATGATATTCAAATTATACATTAAAGTCTAAAACCTAACAACACTAGGGAAAAACATTTACTGCAGTCAAAGGCTGATAGCATGTCAGTCAAAGAATACTTACAGTGGCTCCTTCTGAGAGGGACAGGGTAACAGCCTTTAGACAAGTCTCACTGTCAGAAAGCCCACACTGCACCAGATCACCCAGTACAGTGAATTGCGTCCCATCACAGTCCTGAAAAAACATAAATAAGTTGTTACAAAGGAAATATCCTTTGAATTCTTTTGAAAAAGGAATATCTCAGTGTAAAACAAGAGACAGAGTAAACATGAACAACCCACATTTCTCCATAGATAAATGTATCAACACAAGATGATTAGTACTGCTCTATATGAGGGCTCCCCAACTCTGTTCCTGGAGAGCTACTCTCCTGTGGGTTTTAGCTCATTCCGCAGTTGTAACTAACCTGAATCAGCTCATCAACCAGCTTAATATTTGAATGAGGTGTGCTAAATTAGGTTGGAGTGAAAACCTACAGGGAGGTAGCACCCGGAACATGGTTGGAAAGCCATTTTCTATATTACAATTTTCATCATAAAACTGGATATATCAGAAGAAAAGTAAAGAAGATGGAGGCAAAGCTGTAATACAGACATAATAACTACAAAGAAGGTAGCAAGTTTCAAAATGTATTTAATGTGAATGAGATTCATGCACACAGAGCTTTGGTGAGGAAACTGTACTGTACCTTGGTCAGAACATAAGAGCAGTCCCCATGGAAGGTGTAGGTTTTTCCATCGTAGGTGTTGATGTGGGATCCTCCCTCCACAGCACAGGTGCCAGGACAGTCCTTGTCCACACACTTCCACTGACCACCAGCACAAGAACTAAGGGCGAAATATAAATTATTCAATGGAACTTACAAATTGTCACCCTGGAATACCTTTTAGACTCAAGTCAGAATTCTTAGCCTGGTTTTCTTACCAATCTTTACAAGTGCTTGAATAAGACTCTCCGGGTGCGTAGGTTTTTCCATTGTGGCGGCAGGAGCATTGACTCATAGCGATACAACCGTTCTTGTTGACGTCATCAAAAACGGTTCCTTTGGGTGAGAGCATACATGTGTTTATTATGTCTCCATCCCAACCTACTGCCCTACATAGGCAACACCTAGTAACGATGTCTTTTGTTTTACTCCAAAATCTAAATTCACAGTATTTTTCTGTCTCGACAGACCATTTCTGAATCTCCATGACATATTCTGATCAACTGACTTGTCCTTGTGTCAGGAACTAAATACCACATTAATCAGATAGTATACCAGGCCATTACAAAACACCAAACTCGTAATTGCCTTTGTAACGCAACAGAGTCCAGTCCACAATATGGAATCAATTGCTTTGCATTCTATCAGTATACAGTCTGCTCCATTCCAATGGATTTTTATTACATCTCTTTGAAGAAGAGGATGTGCAGAGAACGTTTAAATACGTCTGCCTACCGGGAGGACAAAAGCAGCCATCTGAGCAGTGGTCCTCACACAGCTGGCCTCTCTCAGGGTTGGAGCAGGTGTCAACACAGGGTTTCCACACTCCTGGTACTCCATGTTGAAGGGGCATGTCTTATCTGCAAAGGTAAGGTTATGTCAAAATATGAGTACTCTGTTGCAACCAACCAATGTGCGATTTGAATGTTGATACGGGGAGTAAGGGCATGCTTACAGCAGAACTGTTCAGTCCTCCATTGTTTGGGCTTCCCCCTGCGTGAACACACTGACGGGAGTACTCTGAGATAAAGTGTTGCACAGGCAGAAGGAGTTGGTGCTGTTATCACAGTGGCACAGGTCAGATACACAGGCCTCAACAAATGAGTCGATGGCCAACAAGTCCTTACAGCTGCTGAAGGCAGGACCGAGAGCAACTGCTCACAAACTGGTTTCTATCAAACAAAAACAGAGATGTTATAATTAGGAAAAATACAGTGGAGTCTGAAATGATTGACACCCTTGATAAAGAAGAGCAGAAATTACTGTATAAAATAAATGCAAAACAGATTTGGTCAAATATATATTTTTTTATATTTATACGATTGCTTCTAGAAAGAGAGATTTTGTTTAAAAAGTAAATAAAAATAATCTCAGAAAGGTACGGGTCAAAATGATTGACATCCCTGTTTTCACTATCTTTCAGTACTTCACCTTGTGAGGAAAACTGCAATAATCCTTTTTCCAAACTGTTTTAGGAGTTGGAGAACAAATTAGGACCACAGGAGGTTGGTGGCAACTTAATTGGGGAGGACGGGCTCGTGGTAATGGCTGGAGCGATTAGTGGAATGGTATTCCCTTTACTCCGTTCCCGACATTATTACGAGCCGTCTTTCCCTCAGCAGCCTTCACTGTTTAGGATCTTTGATGTCCCTTTGTCTGTTCTTATGGACTGCCCTCTTTAATTCAAACCCCAGATTTTCAATGGGTTTCAAAGAAAGACTGAGATGGCCATTGCAAAAAGGGGCTATTTTGCATCCACTGGTCCTGGAGCTCTTGTAAATATCAATCATGAACTTTACCCAGTACCTGGACATTTTTGCCAAAACCTTGTTGCCACTGCCACTTTGCATTCAGTGGATCTTCCAGCAATACAATAACCCCATGCACACATCAAATCAACTCAGTCTCCGAACTTGACACTCATTGAAAATCTGTGGTTTGAATGAGGGCCGTCCATAAGCACAGACAAAGGATATCAAGGATTTTGAAGGATTCTGTATGGAGGAATGGTCTAAAATCCCTCAGAATGTGTTCTCCAACTCATAAAACATTTTAGAAAATGGCTCAGTGCCATTATTTGCAAGGTGTGGTATTGAAAGGTATTGAAAACAGGGGTGTCAATAATTTTGACCCTTGACTGGAGAGAAAGAAAATATGACGTATAAACAAAATCTCTTTCTCAGAGCAATTGTATTAGTATAAAATAATATAATTTTCCAAGTAATGGAGCACACAATATACTGTAGCAGTAAACAGTCATTTTTGCAAATCTTTATCAGGGAGTCAGTCATTTCAGGCCCCACATGTTGTTAAGTACACAGCAGCCTAGCCAATATCCCTATTCTTATCATAAGCAATAAAGTGTAACCTACCAGATTGGGGCATTTCTGATTTGAAGGCAGTGTGTTTTCAGTACAGCTTTCAGTGGGACCATCCAATTTCCAGAAGTTTCCGAAGTCGACAGCGGACAATTTCATACCTTTGGCATAAAAATAAATCCAATTATTGTTAAATGTCAACTGTATTCCAAATAATAGGCAATGGTTGATGTGTTGATATTGTCAGTGAAAATGTACCATGGCTATAGAACTCATCAAATTGCTGAATTGCATTAAAATCTCCACATAGACCACAGGTCTTATTTCTGAATTTGATGTCCATCTCCACCTGAAATAGAAGACCATTAGACATTTCAGGGTGACATTTTACCTCCATAACCGCATAACACTCGACAAAAACGGGAAGTGACTAACAAAACAAAGATTTAACAGGAGTGACAACCTATTCCTTAATAAAATAACTATAGATTAGGACTACCTTAACTGTTGTTAACACAGTGCCCACCACAGCACAAATGTAGACATTGACCACACCGCAAAAACCTAACTCCACCTAGAAATATTCATAAATGCATAATTGTTGTACTACCAAGAAGGAATCATCCTGGTTCCATATGGCTACCAATCCCAGTTTTGCTTTGATCTTGATGTAGGAGGTAGTCTCTTCAATGAGAATACCAGACTGGCTGAATGGTAAGGTGGCACTGGAGAAAGAGGAAGACAAAGCACTAGATTCAACTAGAACTTAGTCAGACCAACCAATTTTACATTAGCTCAATTGACTTCATTTTTTGACATTTTCATTGATACTTTAAAAACAACATTCTCATCTCTTTCACTGTAAATATGTGCTTGAGCATAATTACACAGTATAAGGTTGAGTCTAATCTGTTAAGTCAACGCGACTGGGACAACAATAAAACATCCAACTACTTGAGCACTGATAAAAAAATACAGTTCCATGAGAAATTATTGAGGAACTTACTTATTCCCATTAACAACAATGGAACCCTTGGATAGCTCCACCACTGTGCCATCCAGCTTCATGGTGATCTTGCTAATGGTGGGCTGGTTGTCCACCACCTGCCGTCTCATCTGGATGTTGAAATCCTCATAACTGCTATGGCACAGTGAGGTCACAACATAGTTGCAGGTGGAGGGGAGCTGAAAGATGTCTCCATCAAAGGTCTTGAAGTGGTAGTTACCCCACGTACTGCAGACTTGGCCATTATGTATAGGACTCACTCCTGGGGGAAAGGAAAACCAATTCAGCTATGATAGCATACAACTCAGCAGGTTTTATCTTTAGATATTTAGAAAGAAATGAATAGGTAACGGGGAGCAGATATTATTTCCCATTTTTGCCCGTCGTAAAACCTTGCTTTTAACTAGGAGTCCATTGGTTGACTGCTAGATATGCTTTACTCACTCACAAAAGAGTCTACTGACGCACCAGTGTGTCAATCTAATTAACATAATAAAAATCCTCATAAAAATCTGTCAGTTTAAGCTAAGGATATCTGTTTTGCATGGGTCTGAGTCTCAATCCACCGCATCCACATATGTCAACCTTCCGCATCTGCGGTTGAAAAGTAGCAGAGGCACAGAGCTGTTTGTCACACCAGGGTACATCCTGAAAATCGGTATTCTCACCAAAACGTCTTTAGCGTCCAAACGATTTTGCCTACTAGCTAATATGACCACTCTATGGTGTCACAGAACTCATCTGATGTCGGTACCGCCGATGTGCCAACTTCTGTCTTTTGCGTTCAACCGTTTGGTCTACGACCCCCACAAGTGTCACGGGACTCGTCTGAAGTAAACCCATACAATTTAATGGAAGTATGGAGGTAGTTTTGTGCCAACAAAATAAAAGGGTTAAATATGTGTAAAAAAACACAAATGTTCCCTGAGATTTCTTATGTCTCCAGAGATTTATGGCATTTATAAATGTGTTATTCAATGCGTTTCCATGGGCTATAGTAGTAATCGCCAAATTCAATATTTAATCAACTAAAATACCAAGACTTTTCAAAGTACATCCAATGTCTATTATGTTTATGAACTTCAAATATAAATGAATGAGCTAGCCTACTTCTTGCTTTTAAACCACAGCTAATCCACAAAACCTGTTGCACTACTTGTTATGACTGTCTCCATCATGGTTATTGTCCTTTCACCATTGTCTGTGGATATGTAAGGCTGCAGTGTTAATCATTGTCATCATCCTCAGGGCTCATGCATCTGTATAGCACATGTATTATGAAGCTTACCTGCAATCTCAGGCATCCTTGACATTGAGGGGATGATGTTAACTGTGGCCTTTGATGTATCCTCTGAAATCAAAGTGTATGTTATTACGTTACATGAAGTTTTACTGTAAATCATTATGGAATCCTGTATATTTCAGGCTCTGTTATGTAGTTCTCTTGCCAATCCTACATTTACCTGTTCATCAATCATAACCCATGCTTAAAAGGCACATAAAGGCAGGACTGAGCATATTCCCTCATTGTTAGGCTGTCCAATGAGATAAACATTGGAGCTATTATGAGAGCACTATGACATACAGTAACATACAGTTTAGCCCTGTCAACACTAAAGTACAAGGTTTCATGTAAATCAAAATCACGGATTCTACCTACCACTTTGAGAGGCAGTTAAACCAATCGCCAGAGCCATCCATATTAACACCCATGTGGGTGTCTGTGTTGTCCCCATGGTCATCCTCTGGGTAGTGAACACAGGTGGTATGAGAAAGGTATTTAGCTTGGTTTTATACCACCTGAGTGAAAGGAGGGTCTTAAGTTCTAATAGACGTGAAGGTGTGGCAGAAGGATTGGCTCCATCCAAAGGAGTTCATGGCCCTCTCAATTCAGTATAAGAGGTTTAAACCCCATTTGCTCATTGCACAGAAAGAGGTGTCATAAACAAGTGGTTCCTAGATTTGTTTACCTTGTGACCAAGTTCCAATATTTATTGAGACCAACCAAATAAACGCATGTGTCAACCTAGTCTTCAGTTGAACCACAACCCAGGAGGATATATCCCTGACCCATCATTCAGGAGACACTGTCCATAACCATTATTGTTGCATTAGTTATCTATTAGAATTATTTTATTTATTTATTAAAATATATATATGGACTGAATAAACACCAAAACAGTTCAAAAAGTGTTTGTGTTAATATGTTTTGTTTATCTTTTGATGACTCATTCAACAGACCAACATAACACACTGCAGGTGTGTTCCTCTGATAAGAGTGATTACTGACTCAATCTATTGTCCTTACACTGAGGCTACAATTTCTTATTGTTTCTCTTATCACA
Organism: Oncorhynchus nerka; assembly: GCF_034236695.1. Taxonomy (NCBI): domain Eukaryota; kingdom Metazoa; phylum Chordata; class Actinopteri; order Salmoniformes; family Salmonidae; genus Oncorhynchus; species Oncorhynchus nerka. The sequence goes on along the minus strand of NW_027039747.1, from coordinate 85,374 downwards.
AAGAGTTTTTACACACAATGGCAATGCTGCTCATGACTTAATATGAAAGAAAACCCTTGGTTACATTACTAATGAATTGTTTTATAAACACGAAACGTTTTCAAAATGCCATTAGTATTGTTGTAATGCACAATGTGATTATGTGCTGCTGTGGAATGTAGCTCCACCACCTCATGTCCTTATATCAATATTCTTGTATAAGGGTCGTTCCATTTGATTTCAATAACATTTTGACTGCACCTCTTTTAACTTGAACAAAACTTTCTATACATTTTTGCCCATCGTAGAAGTAGTCAGAAAGTAACCCTTTGGACCTGAATGCCAAAACATTTAGGAGATAGAGGTGCTCAAAGTTGACCCCTTTTTCATACCCCACCCTACCCTAAGACATCCATGTCTTCATCACTGGAAAAGATCAACGGTTTAGTTTGATATTATTTAAAAGCTTGCAAATAGGGTAGTCAAACTATTTTATAATAATAATTGAAAAAATATATATATATTTTTTTTTACCTCTAACATCAATTATCTAAAAATGCATGTACTCCAATCTTCGCATATATTGTAGCTTAAGAGTGTATTTTAGAACATCTGAGGTGTTTATGTTGTGACTGACAATGGTGTCATGTTTTGACAGATAAAATCAACATTTCTACTTTCAAATGGTAGCACAAAGATGGTTGGAGGTCCCCACATCAGAGAATGTTGACTTGAATGGGAACATCAGTTGTTTTAAATTGTTTTGTCAATCTTCCATACAAACCTAATTGAAATCATAGAAATATAGATCATAGAACAGGCATTCCTATTTAAGTTGAAATAGTCTTACAACACTGTCTGCAAGGTTTTAAATGATGACATACTCAACCATTTACCCTTTCCAGTGCTGAAGACATGGATGTCTCATGGTGAGATGGGGTATGCAAAATAGGTCAACGTTGAGCAATTCTAGCTCCGCTTTCTGACCACTTCTACCATGGGCAAATATTTATGGAAGGTTTTGTTCAAATCAAAAGGGGTGTGGACAAAAAGTGAATGAAATCAAATGGAACGACCCAGAACTGAGGTTCAAAATGAGTGTTTTGGCATGAAAACCCCCTTTAGGATTAAAAATACAGCCATTAAAACTGTGATTGAACGGAAGGTATTGTTGAAAACTGTGTTCTTGTTGCAAAGCATCATGTGATTGATGATTTGAAAATGCAATTGTCACTGAGCTATTCATGAATTTCACACAAGGGTTAGAAAGAGTCTACATAAACTGTATCCCCAACTAGACCTTTGCCAAGATTATTAAGGATATTGATACCATCTTGTAATTTAAACATACAGTCGTATCCTTGAAAGTAAATGGTAACAAGTTGAACATAGCCTGAAGTTAGGGAGGGGCAGTTCCTATTGCTGTTCCATAGGTAAGCACCATGGTCTTGTAGTGGATGCAAGCTTTGACTGGAAGCCAGTGGAGTGTGCGGAGGAGCGGGGTAACATGAGAGAACTTGGGTCATACTCTACAGATGTTGTAGAGCATGCAGGAGCGGGTCACTGCTTTGATGTTTGCAGAGAACGACAGGATGTTGTCCAGGGTCACGCCAAGGTTCTTTGCACTCTGAGAGGGCGACACTTCGGAGTTGTCAACCGTAATGGAGAAGTGTTTGAGCAGGCAGGCCTTCCCCTGGAGGAAGAGCAGTTCCGTCTTGTTGAGTTAAGTTTGAGGTGGTGGGCTGATATCCACGTTGAGATATTTGCCAGTCACGCACAGATGCGTGCCCCCACCTGGGTGTCAGAAGGGGGAAGGAGAAAAGTAGTTGAGTGTCATAGTGTAGCAATGATAGGAGAGACCATGTGAGGATATTACGGAGCCGACTTGGCGTATAGAGAGAAGAGGAGAGGGCCTAGAACCGAGCCATGGGGGATACCAGTAGTGAGAGTATGTGATGCAGACACAGATCCTCTCAATGTCACCTGGTAGGAGCGGCCTGCCAGGTAGGATCCAATCCAAGAGTGTGCAGATCCTGACACCCACAGCCCTGAGAGGGTGGAGAGGAGGATCTGATGGTTCACGATGTTGAAGGCAGCAGATAGACCTTGGAGGATGAGAACAGAGGAGAGATAGTCAGCTTTGGAAGTGCGGAGAGCCTCCGTAAAACAGAGAAGAGCATTCGCGGTTGAGTAACCCGTCTTGACGGCTTACTGGTTAGGGTCAAGAAGGTCGTTCGGAGAGAAATAACGAGAAAGTTGATCAGAGACGGCACACTCGTGTTTTGGAAAGAAAAGAAAGTAGGGATACAGGTATATCGTTTTTGACGTTAGATGAGTGTTGGTTTCTTGAGGGGGAAAGCAACTCGGGCCATTTTGAAGTCAGAGGGGTGGGATGAGTTGATGAGGGAAGAGAGGAATGGGAGAATGTCTACAAAAAGTATGTTTCTTGTGTAACTTTCTCTTTATTAAATAATATTGCCTTTATCATGGCTAACACATGACTTATAATACTTGAATTAGAAAACACTTAACTAGAGCCTAACATATCGCTAATAGGACACAATAAAGGCATTTTAGCTACTTATATACACACTTATAAACTACAAATAATTGATTTATACTGTATGTGTAGCCTACTTTAAAGTAAAGTGTTACCAAATAAATCAGTTTGTACATTATACCAGTATTCATTTTTAACGCCACAAGAAGAATAATGCGTAATTACCCCATAACATTTAGCAAAATAATTGGTTTTAGTCATTAGCGCACAGTGCCATGGAGACGACACACTAGAAGGGCCATTTAGAACTGTACACAACAACCAGAGAGCTCTGTGCTGTATATCCCTATGGCCAATAATTAACTTAATAATTATTTTGGGTCAACGGTACAGATATCCAGGACGGTACTTATACTAGGGATGCAACGGTACACAGTATGTAGTCGGACCGTTCTGTACACCTCCTACGGTTCAATACGCACACATGAACCACGGAATTACGTTATGCCTGTCATTTTCCGATCATTTCCAAAACTTGCTTATTGCATTGCAGACTACATACACTTTGTACATTCAGATCCACAGAACCAGAAGCGGAGTTTGTGAACAAGCTTGGCAGGCAACTGCTTGGGGCCACAGGCCGTTAGGGGTCTCCTGAGGGGTGACAAACTTTACTCCACAGCAATGTCTCAAAATGTGGCAACCGCAGTGACCACAACCCCTTCCCCATTAAACAACCAATAGACGACGTGAAATGATATCTCAGTAGGAAACCTCCCTAAAGGGGCCCCATGAAGATATGGGAAACTAAAAACAAATATTCTCTCAGCTCCAACGTGACAATGGCGAGTGCTAGCGAGACAGAGAGAAGCAAATTTGAAGAGGCACCGCCGTCTTTCAAGTCCGCTGTGTGGGAACATTTTGGATTCAGCGTTCAATACGACGACGAGGGTAAAAGACCGTAAACAAACAAAGTACAGTCTGCAAGCATTGCTTTGACACTGTCCTCTACTCGAGTGGAAACACTTCTTACATAATGTGTCATTTACGTCACCATCACCCGGCCATATCCCTTGCAGGTGGAGCTGGAGCTAGGAGAGTTCACTCGTTTGCGAAAACACAACAATTTCTCGCTGCTGCCTTCCAACAACAATTTCCAACAAATTCAGAAAAACATAATAAAATAACGAAAGCAGTGGGAGTATTCATAGCCAAAGATTTGCAGCCCTATTCGTGGTTTACTGACTCGGGATTTCATCACCTGATGCTAAAAATGTAACCGCGTTACAATGTCCTCTCCAATACACATTTCAGCAGCAAAGTAATTCCCAAACTCTATGAAACATCACAAAGAGAAATTGAAAACGAATTGACACAGACACCCTATCTAGCTCACACCATTGATAGTTGGACCTCCAGAGCAACTCAAAGCTACCTCACTGTGACGGTTCACTATGTACTGGAAGCTATCTCACTGTGACGGTTCACTATGTACTGGAACCTACCTCACTGTGACCGTTCACTATGTACTGGATTGGGAGATGAAGAGCTACGTGTTGCAAACTCGTATGAGATTCATACAAGCACACACTTTTCTTAAATATAAAGACACCAAAACCATATCGTGGCCCACAAACCATGATACATACCGAACCGTGGGCCCACTGTACCATTGCATCCCTAACATATACAACATATACACTACCGTTCAAAAGTTTGGAGTCACTTAGAAATGTTCTTGTTTGTGAAAGAAAAGCTAATTTTTTGTCCATTAAAATAACATCAAATTGATCAGAAATACAGTGTAGACATTGTTAATGCTGTAAATGACTATTGTAGCTGGAAACGGCAGATTTTTTAATGGAATATCTACATAGGCGTACAGAGGCCCATTATCAGCAACCATCACTCCTGTGTTCCAATGGCATGTTGTGTTAGCTAATCCAAGTTTATTATTTTAAAAGACTAATTGATCATTAGAAAACCCTTTTGCAATTACGTTAGCACAGCTGAAAACTGTTGTTCTGATTAAAGAAGCATTAATACTTGCCTTCTTTAGACTAGTTGAGTATCTGGAGTACCAGCATTTGTGGGTTTGATTACAGGCTCAAAATGGCCAGAAACAAAGAACTTTCTTCTGAAACTCATCAGTCTATAATTGTTCTGAGAAATTAAGGCTATTCCATGTGAGAAATTGCCAAAAAACTGAAGATCTCATACAACGCTGTGTACTACTCCCTTCAGAGAACAGCTCAAACTGGCTCTAACCAGAATAGAAAGAGGAGTGGGAGGCCCCGGTGCACAACTGAGCAAGAGGACAAGTACATTACAGTGTCTCGTTTGAAAAACAGACGGCTCACAAGTCCTCAACTGGCAGCTTTATTAAATAGTGCCCGCAAAACACCAGTCTCAGCATCAACAGTGAAGAGGCGACTCCGGGATGCTGGCCTTCTAGGTAGAGTTGCAAAGAAAAAGACATATCTCAGACTGGTCAATAAAAAGAATGGATTAAGATGGGCAAAAGAACACAGACACTGGTCAGATGAAGATTGGGGGAAAAAGTGTTATGAACAGACAAATCTAAGTTTTAGGTGTTCGAATCACAAGAAGAACATTCGTGAGACGCAGAAAAAATGAAAAGATGCTGGATGAGTGCTTGACGCCATCTGTCAAGCATGGTGGAGGCAATGTGAGGGTCTGGGGGTGCTTTGGTGGTGGTAAAGTGGGAGATTAGTACAGGGTAAAAGGGATCTTGAAGAAGGAAGGAAATTCACCATTTTGCAATGCCATGCCATACCCCGTGGACGGCGTTTAATTTGAGCCAATTTCCTCCTACAACAGGACATTGACCCAAAGGACAGCTCCAAACTATGCAAGAACTATTTAGGGAAGAAGCAGTCAGCTGGTATTCTGTCTATAATGAAGTGGTCAGCACAATCACTGGATCTCAACCTTATTGAGCTGTTGTGGGAGCTGCTTGACCATATGGTATGTAAGAACTGCCCATCAAGCCAATCCAACGTGTGGGAGGTGCTTCATGAAACATGGGGTGAAATCTCTTCAGATTACCTCAACAAATTGATAACTAGAATGCCAAAGGTCGGTAAGGCTGTAATTGCTGCAATTGAGGATTCTTTGACGAAAGAAAAGTTTGAAGGACACAATTATTATTTAAATTAAAATCATTATTTATAACCTTGTCAACATCTTGACTATATTTCTTATACATTTTGCAACTCATTTTATGTATGTTTTCATGGAAAACAAGGACATTTCTAGTGATCCAAAGTTGAAGCAAGAAAAATACCAGACCTGGGTCAAATACATTTGTCAAATATTTGAGTTGCACTAGATTAACTTGCCTGTTATAATGGAACTAATGGAATAGTCCCAATTGTGCAACCTAGGCTTGGCTAAACCTCACATTAGAAATTCGGTATTTTACAACTTGATGTTAGATGGTTCTTCCCCTGAAAGTAGTCAGTGGGCCAGGAGAAAATGTAACTCTTACTTCAGTTTTCTTTAAACAGCCACTACACACTTCAGCTAACTTTAGCTACTACTAGCTATCAATCAATGGAAGCATATGTGAAGGGCACATGGGGTTGTGTGAAACTTACTCCTCAGCTAGAAGTGTCCCCACTTGCACAAGCAAATAGTCAAATTTTTGCATGGTACTGACCGGAAATGCACTTCGGGAGGGCTGGCAAAGCAGAGGATGAGGAACCATCTAACAAGTTGTAATATCCTGAACGTCCCCTTTAATAAAGCCTTTCTTGCTTTATGTCTTGCTGTATGTACTGTACTGCAGCTTTCAATTAATCTTGAAATTATATCAACATTTTAATTCCATCAACAGGAAGACATGTCAGCCCATCTAACCAGAGAAATTTGACTCTGCACTGATGCCCTAACCTCTTATTTTAATGATATAGCAATATAATCATACCATAGTTCATTAATCACTTGAAAAAATGGCCATTAAATGGTCATTCCCACTTCATTCACTGCCACTCCTTAGACTCACCAGGGTAAATATTTACGCTGGTCATAGCAATGGTTGAGGTGCCAAAATGTGTACGCATTACGTTTCCAAGAACAGGATCTGGATCCTGGCACTCATGAATACATGTCCATTTAATAAGTATTAAAGCTGTATTTAATGTCATTGATGTGATATAATTATAATTTGAAACTAATCATTTGATGGGAGACCTCCCTTATATGTAGGTCAGCAGGCCTTATTTTTAGCCATGAGTTATCAGAACAACAATTTCTCAAGAGCAGTGCAAAGGAGAATCGCTTTGGCAGTCTTACAGAGACTCAATCAATCCTGTTGTAAATCAAAATATATAGACATACACTCCCCTTCGTATTTATTTGTACAGTGAAGCTAAAATGTTTCATTTGACTCTATACTCCAGCACTTTGGATTTGAGATCAAATGTTTACACGAGGCAACAGTACAGAATGTAGGCTGGACATGTGACATTTTTCTGATAAAAACTAGTTCATTGCATCCGCCATGGAGCCCAGTTTCATAATATGACCATATTCCCAGCTGCTTGCCGTCGTTTTGAAGTAATTACTTATTTTAGGGTATTTTTCACCCTGCCAGCTCCTATTAGTTCATTTGAACACCGTGGCACCAACTTGCATTCCGAACATTCTATTCCTAACGTATTGTTCTACGTCACAATGCCTGCTTCGCTATTGTTGGGAATGAGACCTGCTCACGTTGTTTATAGTTCAAATGTAAACAAAAACAAAAAATGACACATGGAACTCTGAGCTCGTTCCATTAATTCCTATAGGGAAAATATAGCAATGTGTATATTTAGATTTTCTCAAGTCAGACGCCATTTTAATCATGAGAATCTCCTCTTTCTGATTATGTAGGTCTGGGCAGCGAGCTCGGTTGTCATCAAATGCTATCCCCAAAATACTTTTTGCCCTTGGAACGCTGAGCTCCCCACATTGTTTTCCTATGGAGAGGCATGCCGGTCTATTTCGCCAAATATCTCAGAATGTATATATTTTGATTTTTTCAAGTCTGGCACAATTTTAATCAAGAGAATCTCCTCTTTGTAATTCTGTAAGTCTGGGCAGCGAGCTCGTTTTTCATCAATCACTAGACCAGAAATAGTCAGAAGTTTTCCTTTTTCCCAACTCATTACGCAGGCATAAGCATAGTTGACACCATCGAAGTGCGGATGTTCACTTTCTTCACAAGTTTTTTTTTTCCAGTTTTGTCCAGCGAACAGATTGTACTGGTGAAATAAAAAGGGCTAAATGTTTTTGTGCCATTTAGGCGAAATGGAAATCTAAGAATCGTTCCAGTCAAAACAGGTTTTGCGAACTTTCGATTCCAAGGCTCATGCTAGTGTTCCAGCTTAGCCAACGTTCTAATGCCGTTTTTCAGCCTTGGGTGAATTTTGACTCGTTCTATTGTCCAGCCTACAGAATGTCACCTTCTATTTGAGGGTATTTTCATACATATCTGTTTAACAGCTTAGAAATTAAATAACTTGATGTATATTGTCCCCCCATTTGAAGGTTTCATAAGTATTTTAAACAAACGTGTGACTGAAGCTGGGTTTATACTCCACCAAACGTTCACCGTAGCAAGACACCAGTACTTAAAGCTTTAACTTACGGCATGCACCAAAAAAATCTCTGTACTTAGCCCTCTGTGTAGTGAAAGGTGATGTCACAAAGCCTCTACTGAGAATATCTAGGGGGAGTATAAATTCAGCCTAATACAACATTTGCTAAGTGAAAACCCTGATCAGCAATGTGTCCCTCTCTTCACACCATGTCGATATTTTACACACAGAGCTTTTCATTTTACAGTTAGAACCCATAGGTCTGTGGTTAGATCTCCATGGGTGGAGTGGGAGGAGATTGTCAGTGTACATTGCGTGTCACCGAGAGCCAGACAAACTTGGGCGTTTGTCTACGTCTTTTTTGTAACCAAGCAGACAAAACAATATGTAGCCATAACTAAACAGTGTTGTAGCTACATACGTTACATTTGGTGTGATGTTATGATGTTGACATCTAAAAAAAAAAACTCTGTTTGCTTGCATATCTTAACTTTACAAGTGGGAGCTTTTCATTACCACTTTAGATGTTAATGCCGTTGCCTGTATTAGTTCTGAGCAAATAAATTAACAATACAATGCAATGCTTTGTTTACCTCTCAAGATGTAACAATATCCTCAAAAAAATTGTGAAGAGTTTTTCTTTACATATGTGTAGCTATAAAGAATTTAGAAACCTCTTGTCGTGTCTTTGGCTATGCCGGATTAAGTGATATGACATGCTATTCTATAAAATCATTTATCCGTAATTAATATGACCTGATTGAGCTAATCATGTAAATGTAATTAACTAGAGAGTTGGGGCACCATGAAATAATATTTATAGAGCTGTTATCTTCCGAATAAACTCTTAAAGACCTAGTAATATTTTACATCAAAAGCAGTCAATATTAATCTTCACCTTAATTCAGTCTCATCTGAAAGTTGTAAATTCTTGGTTATCTGTACGAACCCTGGCTAACAAGTTGAATCAGAAATACAAAATTGGGTTTAACTAATCACACAGAATTACACATACACATAATTAATCATAACTTGATTACAAATGACATCATAAAGGAAAACGTCCCTAGCGGGCAGAACAGATATGACAGCTGGTTACACAAAAGAAAAGGGGCTGGGGTTGAGTGAAAGAGCGGGAAGACTGAGGGACACAGGGAGAAGCTGTGCTATCGTAAATACAGTATCTTATGCATTCTAAATTACCGCCCATTTGGAAAAGGAAAATGTAATAAATATTTACTCTGAGCTGTGCTTCAGTAGGTTGGTGGTAGATGGAAGGCCGTGCTGCCCAGAGGTTTTATAGCCCATGTCCCTTCACAGGGGCAGGCCACTGATTGAGCATAGCCCTAACCTTATGAAAACCCAAATCTCACATTTTAGAAGCTAAAATCATATTTCATCCCATCACGAATAATTTCATATTCAAACATTTAAATTGAACAACAATTCCATGTGAATCTCTGATGTCTAGACTTTCCACTGTAGAGTTTATGTCATCTTATCATTGATGAGAATGTCTCAGATGACAACCGAACTGACATCATATTCATTAAGTACCACCGCATATGTTCAATTGGTCGGATTACCAGAATATAGTTAATTTCCCCCCACCTTCTGATGCTTCCAGAATCTCTATGTTAACCAAAGGGGTTTGCAAATGTAACATCAGTAGGGTAGAGAGAGGAAAAGGGGGGAAGAGGTATTTATGACTGTCATTAACCTATCCCCCAGGCCAACGCCATGACACCTCAAACAAGTGTTTGATGAATTGTGGAACGTTCGAGCATCAGTTCAAACTTTGGGTTCTATCACCAATGACAAGGTACTGGTGCAAAAGCTCTACCCACCTCTAGATACACAGGTGGAGTGGCTGTCGCCAGGGAGCATCAGGAAGCAGTGACTCAGATTTGTTGCAACAGTTCTGGACAGAAGATGTGGTGAAACACTTAACATATACATCTGTTAGCGTATTACACAGTCTCTGCTGGGTGTCCATACGTCAGCCCTTTTCTTCTGCAAATATTTGTTGCTCATTGGTACCCTCTAAGATACACATGAATAACACTTGTTGAGCCCAAAAAAACCTTCAAATCTCTCACACTAATATTAGCATACACCAATGTAAAATAGGCTACAACATTAATGGGCGGGAAGTTGAAGGAGAGGTCCATATTTACCTACAGTAGGCCTTTCTTAACACCGGACTAAATCCTGACAAAATAGGTCTACACGATATGAGTGGCCTGCTAATGTACCTTTCTGGACAGACCTAAATTGCAAAATCAGTCCTAGGCTGTTGGCCTATGCAGTTAATTTGGCATGAAACAAAACAGGACATACAGTTGAAGTCGGAAGCTTACATACACCTTAGCGAAATACATTTAAACTCAGTTTTTCACAATTCCTGACTTTTAATCCTAGTAAGAATGTCCTGTCTTAGGTCAGTTTGGATCAACACTTTATTTTAAGAATGTGAAATGTCAGAATAATAGTAGAGGGAATGATTCAATTCAGCTTTTATTCCTTTTATCACATTCCCAGTGGGTCACAAGTTTACATACACTCAATTAGTATTTGGTAGCATTGCCTTTAAATTGTTTAACTTTGCTCAAATGTTTCAGTTAGCCTTCCACAAGCTTCCCACAATAAGTTGGGTGAATTTTGGCCAATTCCTCCTGACAGAGCTGGTGTAATTGAGTCAGGTTTGTAGGCCTCCTTGCTCGCACAAGCTTTTCAGGTCTGCCCACAAATTTTCTATGGGATTGATGTCAGGGCTTTGTGATGGCCACTCCAATACCTTGACTTTGTTGTCCATAAGCCATTCTGCCACAACTTTGGAAGTATGCTTGGGGTCATTGTCCATTTAGAAGACCAATTTGCGACCAAGCTTTAACTTCCTGACTGATGTCTTGAAATGTTGCTTCAATAAATCCACATAATTTCCCTTCCTCTTGATGCATTCTATTATGTGAAGTGCGTCAGTCCCTCCTGCAGCAAAGCACCCCCACAACATGACGCTGCCACCCACGTGCGTCACGGTTGGGATGGTGTTCTTTGGCTGACAAGCCTCCCCATTTTCCCTCCAAACTTAGCGATGGTCATTATGACCAAACAGTTCTATTTTTGTTTCATCAGACCAGAGGTAATTTCTCCAAAAAGTACGATCTTTGTCCCCATGTGCAGTTGCAAACCGTAGTCGGGCTTTTTTTTATGGCGGTTTTGGAGCAGTGGCTTCTTCCTTGCTGAGAGGCCTTTCAGGTTATGTCGATATAGGACTAATTTTACTGTGGATATAATACTTTTGTAGCTGTTTCCTCCAGCATCTTCACAAGGTCCTTTGCTGTTGTTCTGGGATTGATCTGCACTTTTCGCACCAAAATACGTTAATCTCTAGGAGACAGAACACATCTCCTTCCTGAGCGGTATGACGGCTGCTTGGTCCCATGGTGTTTATACTTGCGTACTATTGTTTGTACAGATGAACATGGTACCTTCAGGCGTTTGGAAATTGCTCCCAAGGATGAACCAGACTTGAACCAGTCTACAGTTTTTCTTCTGAGGTCTTGGATGGTTTCTTTTGATTTTCCCATGATGTCAAGCAAAGAGGCACTGAGTTTTAAGGTAGGCCTTGAAATACAGCCACAGGTACACCTCCAATTGACTCAAATTATGCCAATTAGCCTATCAGAAGCTTCTAAAGCCATCACATAATTTTCTGGAATTTTCCAAGCTGTTTAAAGGCACAGTCAATTTAGTGTATGTCATCTGACCCACTGGAATTGTGATACAGTGAATTATAAGTGAAATAATCTGCCTGCAAACAGTTATTGGAAAAATGACTTGTGTCATGCACAAAGTTGATGTCCTAACCGACATGACAAAACTATAGTTTGTTTGTGGAGTGGTTGAAAAACTAGTTTTAATGACTCCAACCTGCGTGTATGTAATCTTCCGACTTCAACTGTAAATATAAATATATATGAGCAATGACAGAGTGGCATAGGCTAAGATGCAATAGAGAGCATAGAATACAGTATAAATGAGGTGAGAAATGCAAGATATGTAAACATTATTAAAGTGTCATTATTAAAGTGATTAGTGATCCATTTATTCAAGTGGCCAATGATTTCAAGTCTGTATGTAGACTGCAGCCTCTCTGTGTTAGTGATTGCTGGTGAACAGTCTGATGGCCTTGAGAGAAGCTGTTTTTCAGTCTTTCGGTCCCAGCTTTGATGCACCTGTACTGACCTCGCCTTCTGGATGGTAACAGGGTGAACAGACATTGGCTCGGGTGGTTGTTGTCCTTGATGATCTTTATGGCCTTCCTGTGACATCGGGTGGTTTAGGTGTCCTGGAGGGCAGTTAGTTTGCCCACGGTGATGCTTTGTGCAGAACGCACCACCCTCCGGAGAGCCTTGCGGTTGTGGGCGGTGCAGTTGCTGTACCAGGCTGTGATATAGCCCGGCAGGATTCTCTCAATTGTGCATATCTAAAAGTTTGTGAGGGTTTTAGGTGACAAGCCAAATTTCTTCAGCCTCCTAAGGTTGAAGAGGAGCGGTTGCGCCTTCTTCACCACACTGTCTGTGTGGGTGGACCATTTAAGTTTCTCCGTCATGTGTTCTCCACTGCTGTCCCGTCAATGTGTATAGGGGGGTACTCCCTCTACTGTTTCCTGAAGTCCACGATCATCTCCTTTGTTTTGTCGACTTTGAGAAAGAGGTTGTTTTCATGACACCACACTCCCAGTGCCCTCACCTCCTCCCTGTAGGCTGTCTCTGTCACACCCTGATCTGTTTTACCTGACTTTGGGATTGTCGACACCCCCTTCCAGATGTCACCCGTCTTCCCCTGTGTATTTATACCTGTGTTCTCTGTTGGGTCTGTTGTCAGTTTGTCTTGTTTGTCAAGTCAACCAGCGTTTTTGTGTCTCAGCTCCTGCTTTTCCCAGTCTCTCTTATAGATGGTATAAAATACAGTATATACAGTTGAAGTTGGAAGTTTACATACACGTAGGTTGGAGTCATTAAAACTCATTTTCAACCACTCCACAAATTTCTTGTTAACCTCTGCGCACCGAACCCGTTAGCGGGATTAAATTCAACAACATACGGTGATCGCTACATAAATAGTCATATTAAACATTCGTGAAAATACAAGTGTCTCACATGTTTCGAAAGCCTAGTATCTTGCTAATCCAACTGCGTTGTCATCTTTAAAAAAGGATTTACTGCGAAAGCATACGATGCGATTATCTGAGGACAGAGCCACATAAAAATAAACTATTTCAACCAGTACAGGCGTAACAAAATCACAAATTGCAATAAAATAACTTGTTTACCTTTGACGATCTTCCTTTGTTTGCAATCCCAATGCCCATTGTTACACAATGAATGGTCTTTTGTTTGATAAAATCCATTTTTATAACCTAACACGAAACATTTTGTGAACCGCTTCTGTCGTGAATTCCATCTCATTCCATTTTCGACGACACATTCGAGGTAAATACACACACTAAACGTGACTTTTTAAGTCATGTTTGGTTTCATTGCAATCAACTGGTTTGTTTGTAACACAACCAAACTTTATGGGTAATTTCGCAGGATGTATTGACTGAAAGAAACCGGTTTGAAGACAAAAAGTAATGACATCATTGTGCACCAATGATATGACCGCTGTTTCGTTGATTGACTATATTTTAACCCAATGACCACTGATCGTCTTGAAATCTAGCTGGGTAGATAGCCAATGAGCTGAGGTAAATGGCAATATGTAATGGTTATGTGTTGGAAGACCAACCCATGTAGTAAACTCTGGCGTTAAGAGGGTCATTCGCCATTGAAGATTCATACTGGAAGGAGTGCATGTTACGCACAGCACTTTTTTGGTAAAGTGCATCTTCAGCTGTTTATATATCAATCAGTATGGCGACTAAGTCAGGGAAAGCTAAATCTAAGTCTAGATATACAGATGTACACACAATTTTAGAATAAATTGATCGGGAAAGTGAGACAGAGATTGTTGGAGGACGATTCATTTAGCTAGCATAGCTTTGATTCCCAAATGGAGGAATATTCTTTCAACGGAGAGGACATCGTTTTGGACTGGTAAGTTCTTCTCATGCTAATGTCGTTGTTTGAAATTAATAATATCAAATATTATTTGTGGTTTTTATTTTATTTTAGTAGCAATATATAAAAATGTAATGAAATGTGTAAAGTACACGTTGGCTATACATTGTGGGTGGGGGTACGTTTGTATGTATGTGTATTACATTTACATTTAAGTCATTTAGCAGACGCTCTTATCCAGAGCGACTTACAAATTGGTGTATGACCCATAGCCAACGTTTGTGTGTGTATATATACATATTGTGGATTAGAGGGAGCATGGCCGAGATGTGTGTGTCTGCTGCTCCACCCCAACCCACCCCCACATGAAATAGCCTATTTGAGGCTGTTGAGGGGAGGGCAGGCCCACAACAATGGCCAAAGTGAAATGGAGACAGTAGATACAGCTGGTCTGTGTAATGCTCCGGGTGTCGTGGGTGTGGAGTCAGATGCAGGAAACAGAGAGTGCAATGCTGTGCTCTTTAATGCACTAACGCAACACAGGGTGCTCACAACCAAACTGCCCCAAACACGGGGGACGAAAATAGTACAACAGAATACACGACCAGGAACAAACACGTTCCTCTACTACATAACACGTTCCTCTACTACATAACCGAATAAAGCCCAACTAATGATTCACGAACAGGTGCTAACAATAAACATACAAGGAGGGGGAGGAAAGACAATCAGTGGCAAATAATAGGCCGGTGACGACGACCGCCGAGCGCCACCCGACCGGGAAGGGAAACCACCCTCGGTCAGACTCGTGACAGTACCCCCCCCCCTGACGCGCGGCTCCCGCAGCGCGCCTCGAGGTCACCCCGGAGGGCGAGGTGCAGGGCGATCCGGGTGGAGGCGATGGAAATCCCTCAACATTGATGGATCCAAGATGTCGCCCACCGGTACCCAGCACCTCTCCTCCGGACCGTACCCCTCCCAGTATCGTATCGTATATGCCGGGGACCCCTCGATGTCCAGAGGAGGGTGGGGGGGGACCTCCGGCACCTCACTGTCCTGCAGGGGACCAGCTACCACCGGCTTGAGGAGAGACACAAGAAACGAGGGGTTAATACGATAATAGGAAGGGAGTTGTAATCGATAACACACCTCGTTTATTCTCCTCAGGACTTTAAAGGGCCCTACACACTGCGGACCCAGCTTCCGGCAGGGCAAGCGAAGGGGCAGGTTTTGGGTCGAGAGCCAGACCCTGTCCCCCGGTACAAACACGGGGCCTCACTGCAGTGGTGGTCAGCACTCCTCTTCTGCCGTCCACTCGCTTGTTGGAGAGATTCCTGGACGGCCCTCCAGATCTCCTTGGAGCGCTGTACCCATTCCTCCACCGCAGGAGCTTCGGTCTGGATGCCATGGTGCCAGGACCGGCTGGGTACCCCAACACACACTGAAAAGGGGACACGTTAGTAGAGGAGTGGCGTAGTGAGTTCTGGGCCATTTCAGCCCAGGGAATGTATTGTGCCCACTCCCTGGCCGATCCTGGCAATACGACCGCAGAAACCTACCCACCTCCTGGTTCACTCTCTCCACCTGCCCATTACTCTCGGGGTGATAACCGGAGGTCAGGGAGACAGAGACCCCCAAACGTTCCATGAATGCCCTCCATACTCGGGACGTGAATTGGGGGCCCTGATCAGAAACGATGTCCTCCGGCACCCCGTAGTGCCGAAAGACGTGGGTGAATTATGCCTCCGCAGTCTGTAGGGCTGTAGGGATACCGGGCAACGGGAGGAGACGGCAGGACTTAGAGAACCGATCCACAATCCCTAGAACCGTGGTGTTCCCCTGAGATGGCGGAAGATCGGTCAGGAAATCTACGGATAGATGTGACCATGGCCGTTGTGGAACGGGGAGGGGTTGTAACTTCCCTCTAGGAAGGTGCCTATGAGCCTTACTCTGGGCGCACACCGAACAGGAGGAGACATAAACCTTAATGTCCTTAGCCAAGGTAGGCCACCAATACCTCCCCCGAAGGCTCCCCACTGTCCTCGTCACCCCAGGGTGACCCGAGGAGGGTAGCACGTGAGCCCACCGATTCAGTTGGTCCCGAACACCAAGCGGCACGTACTTTCGCCCCGCCGGACACTGAGGAGGCGCGGGTTCCGCACGTAACGCCCGCTCGATGTCCGAGTTCACCTCCCATACCACTGGTGCTACCAGCCTTGAGGCGGGAAGGATGGGAGTAGGTTCGGTGGACCTATCCTCCGTGTCGTAAAGGCGGGACAGTGCGTCAGCCTTTACGTTCTGGGAGCCCGGTCTATAAGACAATGTAAACCGGAACCGGGTGAAGAATATGGTCCACCTTGCCTGACATGGGTTAAGTCTCCTAGCTGCCCGAATATACTCCAGATTCTGGTGGTCGGTCCAGATGAGAAAGGGGTGCTTAGCCCCCTCAAGCCAGTGTCTCCACACCTTCAGAGCTCTGACCACCGCTAGCAACTCCCGGTCCCCCACATCATAGTTACGCTCCGCTGGGCTGAGCTTCCTTGAGAAGAAAGCGCAGGGGCGGAGTTTTGGTGGCGTACCCGAGCGCTGTGATAGCACGGCACCCACCCCAGCCTCGGACGCGTCCACCTCCACTATGAATGCTAGAGAGGGGTCCGAATGCGCCAACACGGGTGCATCAGTGAACAGCGCCTTCAACTTGTTGAAAGCTCCGTCCGCCTCTGCTGACCACTGTAACCGCACCGGGCCCCCCTTCAGCAGTGAGGTAATGGGAGCAGCTATCTGGCCAAAACCCCGGATAAACCTCCGGTAGTAGTTGGCAAAACCCAAAAAAATATTTTACCGTGGTCGGAGTCGGCCAATTACGCACAGCCCTAATGCGGTCACCCTCCATCACCACCCCCGAGGTGGAAATGCAATAACCCAGGAAGGAGACGGCTCGTTTAGAGAACACGCATTTCTCAGCCTTGACGTATAGGTCATGCTCCAGCAGTCTACCAAGCACCTTGCGTACCAGAGACACATGCGCGGTGTGAGTGGCCGAGTAGATCAGAATGTCATCGATATAAACAACCACTCCCTGCCCGCACAGGTCTCTGAGAATCTCGTCTACAAAGGATTGGAAAACGGCTGGAGCATTCTTTAACCCATACGGCATGACGAGGTATTCATAGTGGCCCGATGTGGTACTAAATGCGGTTTTCCACTTGTCTCCCTTCCGAATACGCACCAGACTATACGCGCTCCTGAGATCCAGTTTTGTGAAGAACTGCGCTCCGTGAAATGATTCCACCACCGTAGCGATGAGAGGTAGAGGGTAACTATACCCCACTGTGATGGCGTTTAGACCTCTATAATCAATACACGGACGCAAACCTCCCTCCTTTTTCTTCACAAAAAAGAAACTCGAGACGGGTGAGATGGAGGGCCGAATGTACCCCTGTCTCAGAGACTCCGTGACATATGTCTCCATCGCCAACGTCTCCTCTTGGGACAATGGGTACACGTGACTCTTGGGAAGCGCAGCGTTTACCTGGAGATCTATCGTACAATCCCTTCCCGGTCGATAAGGTGGTAATTTAGTCGCTTTCACTTTACTGAAAGCGATTGCCAAATCGGCATACTCGGGGGGAATGCACACCGTGGAACCCTGGTCTGGACTTTCCACCGACGTGGCACCGATGGAAACTCCCAAACACCTTCCATCCTACACAAGGAAATGGCTAAGAGCTGTGGAAAACCCCCCATGTCACAGCTAGCCTTCAAAGAGCTGCTCATCAAGGAGCTTGCTGGCTACAGCACCACGTTGTGGCCCCTCTACTTCTGTCCCTTCTGCTCCTGCCACAAGTGGTGTTCATCTGCCCAAATGTATTTCTGCAGGCATGGATGTGCCTCAGGGCCAAAAGGACACAGCATGGAGGCGTCGCTGTGTTCTTTGCAAAATGAAGTCCCCCATCACCTGCACCACCTGTTCAGTAAGCCTCTGCTTTACAGCAGAAAGAGACTGCTATGGCACCTGGCATCAGCAGCACAATATTGTGTAGAGGACTGAGGGTCTTCCAAACATTGAAAGTGTTATTTTGTAAATGTATATCTTTTTTTCATGTTTTTTCTCCATTTTTTGGGGGGGGGTGTGTTAGAATACCATTTTGGTATTTTGTATATAGTTATTCCATTCAAAATGTATAACTTCACCAATTTGGCCACTTCGGTACATTTGGGCTACTTGTGTGGGACACCTGGGTGACTTCATGATAAATGTCATGTAGCACACTCATTTTGGAAGTTATCATTTTTAAACTTTGCACAAGTACTGTTGCCCTCTTATGTTTTTCACTGAAATTGTCCCCATCATCCTAGCTGAATGTTTGTTTTGTCTTGTTCATTTTAAAGATGATGATACAACAATAAAAATGAAAAAGTGTATGTTTTTTTCATTGAATTATCTAAACTAGATCTATTGTGTTATATTCTCCTACATTCAATTCACATTTACACAAACGTGAGTGTTTTCTTTCAAATGAAACCAAGAATATGCATATCCTTGGTTCTGGGCCTGAGCTACAGGCAGTTACATTTGGGTATGTCTTCATGCGGAAATTGAAAAAAGTAGGGGGGTAGCTGTAAGAGGTTTTAACAAATGATAGTTTTGGCAAGTCTACTTTGTGCATGACACAAGTAATTTTTCAAAAGTATTATATCCACAGTAAAATGAGTCCTATATCGACATAACCTTAAAGGCAGCTCAGCAAGGAAGAAGCCACTGCTCCAAAATCCCCATAAAAAAAGCTAGACTATGGTTTGCAACTGCAAATGGGGACAAAGATCGTACTTTTTGGAGAAATGTCCTCTGGTCTGATGAAACAAAAATAGAACTGTTTTGCCATAATGACCATTGCTATGTTTGGAGGAAAAATGGGTGGCTTGCAAGCCGAAGAACATCGAAACCGTGAAGCACAGGGGTGGCAGAATCATGTTGTGGGGGTGCTTTGCTGCAGGAGGGACTGGTGCACTTCACATAATAGATGGCGTCATGAGGCAGTAAAAGTATGTGGATATATTGAAGCAACATCTCAAGACATCAGTCAGGAAGTTAAAGCTCGTTCGTAAATGGGTCTTCCAAATGGACAATGACCCCAAGCATACTTCCAAAGTTATGGCAGAATTGCTAAACAATACTTTGACAACAAAGTCAAGGTATTGGAGTGGCCATCACGAAGCCCTGAGCTCAATCCATTAGAACATTTGTGGGCTGAAAAAGCGTGTGTGAGCAAGGAGGCCTACAAACCAGACTCAGTTACACCAGCTCTGTCAGGAGGAATGGGCCAAAATTCACCCAACTTATTGTGGGAAGCTTGTGGAAGTCAACCCGAAACATTTGACCCAAGTTAAACAATTTAAAGTCAATGCCACCAAATACTAATTGAGTGTATGTAAACTTCTGACCCACTGGGAATGTGATGAAAGAAATAAAAGCTGAAATAAATCCTCTCTACAATTATTCTGACATTTCACATTCTTAAAATAAAGTGGTGATCCTAGCTGACCTAAACAGTGCATTTTACTAGGATTAAATGTCAGGATTTGTGAAAAACTGAGTTAAATGTATTTGGCTAAGGTGTATGTAAACGTCCGACTTCGACTGTATATACACACTTATATACTACAAATACGTGGTTCATACTGTATGTGAAGCCTACCTTAAAGTACAGTGTCACCAAATAAATCAGTTTGTATATTATTCCAGTATTCATGTTTAACGCAACAAGAAGAATAATGCGTAATTACCCCATAGCAAAATAATTGGTTTCAGTCATTTGCGCACAGTGGCATGGAGACGACACACTAGAAGGGCCATACACACCTGGACACAACAGCCAGAGAGCTCTATGCTGTATATCCCTATGGCCAATAATGAACTTAATAATTATTTTGGGTCATCGGTACAGATATCCAGGACGGTACATATACCATCCATCAAAGTTAGTTGGGTAAAATACCAGAGCTGGGTCAAATACATACATCAAATACTTGAGTTGCACTAGATTAACTTGCCTGTTACAATGGAACAAATGGAATAGTCCCAATAGTGCAAACTAGGCTTGCCCTAACCTCACATTGGAAATTCGGTCATTTACAACAATTTGATGTTAGATGGTTGCTCACCCTGGAAGTAGTCTATGGGTCAGGAGAAAATGTATTTCATGCTTTGGTTTTCTTTAAACAGCCACTACAAACTTCAGCTAACATTAGCCACCACTAACTAACAATCAATGGAAGGGACATGTGTAAGGCACATGGGGTTGTGTGAAACTTACTCCTCAGCCTGAAGTGTCCTCAGTTGCACGGTAATGCATTTCAGGAGGTTCACAAGGCAGATGTCCTGGGTTTGAGCCTCAATATGAGCCAAATCCCTTTTATTAACATCAAACCAAATATGATGATTATTTCCGTTTATTTGACTGTGACATTTTGACAATTACACACATGCACCCACCAGTTCCATCAATTATTTGCAAGCAGTGGCTAAAGTTAGCTGACATTTACAGTGGCTGTTTAGAGAATGGATTACAGTTTATCCTGGCCCACAGACTACTATTTGGATGAGGAACCATCTAACAACTTTATGTCTTGCTGTATGTAATGTATTTCAACTTTCAATTCATCTTGAAATTATATCAACATTTCAATTTAATCAATAGGAGGAAATGTCAGCCCATCTAGCCATGTAAGACAAGAGAATTTGGACTCTGCACTGACGCCCTAACCTCTTAATTGAAAGGTGTAGCAATCTAATCATCCCATAGCTCATTAATCACCTGAAAAAATGGCCATTAAATGGTCATTCCCACTTCATTCACTGCCACTCCTTAGACTCACCAGGGTAAATATTTACGCTGGTCATAGCAATGGTTGCGGTGCCAAAATGTGTACGCATTACGTTTCCAAGAACAGGATCTGGATCCTGGCACTCATGAATACATGTCCATTTAATAAGTATTATAGCTGTATTTAATGTCATTGATGTGATATAATTATAATTTGAAACTAATAATTTGATGGGAGACCTCCCTTATATGTAGGTCAGCAGGTCTTATATTTAGCCATGAGTTATTACAACAACAATTTCTCAAGAGCAGTGCAAAGGAGAATTATTTAATCAATTCAGCTGTAAAGCAAAAAATATATACACTACCAGTCAAATGTTTACGAACACCTACTTACTCAATGTTTTTTCTTTCTTTTTATTATTTTCTACATTGTCGAATAATAGTGAAGACATCAAAACTATGAAATAACACAAATGGAATCATGTAGTAACCAAAAAAGATAATCCTTTGAATGAGTAGGTGTTCTAAAACTTTTGACTGGTAGTGTATTTACACTCCCCTTTGTATTTATTTGTACAGTGAAGCTACATTTTTTAATTTGGCTCTATACTCCAGCATTCTGGATTTGAGATCAAATGTTTTACATGAGGCAATAGTACAGAATGTCACCTTTTATTTGAGGGTATTTTCATACATATTTGTTTTACAGTTTAGAAATGATTAACAAGGTGTCCCTCTATCCGATATTTTGCACGCAGAGCTTTTCATTTTACAGTTAGAACCCATAGGTCTGTGGTTAGAACTACATGGGTGGAGTGGGTATTGCTTTCTGGGAGGAGATTGTCAGTGTACATTGTGTGTCACTGAGTGCCAGACAAACCTGGGCGTTAGTCTATGTCTTTATTGTAACCAAGCAGACAAAACAATATGTAGCCATAACTAAACAAAGTGTGGTAGCTACATACGCTACATTTGGTGTGATGTTATGATGTTCACAACTGAAAAAATCACTTTTTTTGTTGCATATCTTAACTTTACAAGTGGGAGCTTTTCATTCCCACTTTAGATGTTATGTTACCTAAATTAGTATGCAAGGCTTTGTTAATCTCCCAAGAAGTAACAATATTCTTCAAATGTTTGTTTTTAAAGAGTTTTTGCTATACATACTTATACGTAGCTATAAAGAATTTAGAAACCTCAAATAGTTTGAGGAATTGTGGAATGTTCGAGCATAAGTTCGTACTTTGGCTTCTATCACTAATGACAAGGTACTGGTTCTACCTACCTCTAGATACACAGGTGGAGTGGCTGCCCGCAGGGAGCGTCAGGAAGCAGTGACTCAGATTTGTTGCAACAGTTCTGGACATTAGACCTTATGTGGTGAAACACTTAACATATACGTCTGTTTGCGTATGCAATTACACAGTCTCCGCTGGGTGTCCATACTTCAATATTTGTCAGCCCTTTTCTTCTGCAAATATTTGTAGCTCATTGGTACCCTCCAAGATACACATGAATTACACTTGGTGAGACAAAAAAAACTTCCAATCTCTCACACTAATATTAATATACACCACTTTGCCAAAATTACAGTCCAACATTATATTTAAAACATATATTTTTTTAAAACATGTACATAAGTTGTAACAACTGGACAGCTGGATAGACCGTCCGATCAACAGACAGATCTCATCCCTGGAGCATTGTGGGAGTCAGGGCAAGGGTCATGTGGCTAGGACCTCACGCAATGAAGATCGAAACCCCTCTTCCTCAATTGTATGTGGCTGCTTTTACATATACATACTCTACAACAACAGTCTAATGTTGAAAAAAACAACATAAAATAGGTCTCATTGTTACAATGAACCCAATACTATCTTGACTTATCATACAGTGGGGCAAAAAAGTATTTAGTCAGCCACCAATTGTGCAAGTTCTCCCACTTAAAAAGATGAGAGAGGCCTGTAAATTTCCATCATAGGTACACTTCAACTATAACAGACAAAATGAGAAAAAAAATCCAGAAAATCACATTGTAGGATTTTTAATGAATTTATTTGCAAATTATGGTGGAAAATAAGTATTTGGTCACCTACAAACAAGCAAGATTTCTGGCTCTCACAGACCTGTAACTTCTTCTTTAAGAGGTTCCTTTGTCCTCCACTCGTTACCTGTATTAATGGCACCTGTTTGAACTTGTTATCGGTATAAAAGACACCTGTCCACAACCTCAAACAGTCACACTCCAAACTCCACTATGGCCAAGACCAAAGAGCTGTCAAAGGACACCAGAAACAAAATTGTAGACCTGCACCAGGCTGGGAAGACTGAATGTGCAATTGGTAAGCAGCTTGGTTTGAAGAAATCAACTGTGGGAGCAATTATTAGGAAATGGAAGACATACAAGACCACAGATAATCTCCCTCGATCTCCACGCCCTGGAGCTCCAAGTCTAGGTCCAAGAGGCTCCTAAATAGCTTCTACCCCCAAGCCATAAAACTCCTGAACAGCTAATCAAATGGCTACCCAGACTATTTGCATTGCCACCCCCTCTGGAACGCTGCTGCTCTGTTATTATCTATGCACAGTCACTTAAATAACTCTACCTACATGTACATATTACCTCAATTATCTCTACACCGGTGCCCCCACACATAGACTCTGTACTCTTATTCTTATCTCTTACTTTTTTGGGGTATTTTCTTAAAACTGCATTGTTGGTTAAGGGCTTGTAAGTTAGCATTTCACTGTAAGGTTGTATTCGGCGCATTTGACAAATAACATTTGATTTGATGTCTGTTGAGTATGCAGGCCACATATTCAGCTTCCAGGAATTGTGTACAGATCCTTGCAACATGGGTCTGTGCATTATCATGCTGAAACATTAGGTGATGGCGGCGGATGAATGGCACGACAATGGGCATCAGAATCTCATCACGGTATCTCTGTGCATTCAAATTGCTATCGATAACCTGCAATTGTGTTTGTTGTCCGTAGCTTATGCCTGCCCATACCATGAGGTACTCTGTTTACAACATCAGCAAACCGCTCTCCCACACAACACCATTTACAAATCAAATCAAATTTATTTATATAGCCCTTCGTACATCAGCTGATATCTCAAAGTGCTGTACAGAAACCCAGCCTAAAACCCCAAACAGCAAGCAATGCAGGTGTAGAAGCACGGTGGCTAGGAAAAACTCCCTAGAAAGGCCAAAACCTAGGAAGAAAGGCCAAAACCTAGGACACTAGGTCACACTAACACTGTCAGCCATCTGCCCTGAACAGTTGACACTGGGATTTTTATTTTTTTATTTAACCTTTATTTAACCAGGTAGGCTAGTTGAGAACAAGCTCTCATTTGCAACTGCGACCTGGCCAAGATAAAGCAAAGCAGTTTGACGCATACAACACAGAGTCACACATGGAATAAACAAACAAAGTCTATATACAGTATGTGCAAATGAGGTAGGATAAAGTATGTAAGGCAATAAATTGATTTATTTGTGAAGAGCACACTTCTCCAATGTGTACCAGTGGCCCTCGAAGGTGAGCGTTTGTCCACTGAAGTCGGCTACGATGCCGAACTGAAGTCAGGTCAAGACCCTGGTGAGGACATCGAGCACACAGATGAGCTTCCATGAGACGGTTTCTGACAGTTTGTACAGAAATTCTTTAGTTGTGCAAATCCACAGTTCCATCAGCTGTCAGCGGTGGCTGATCATAGATGATCTCACAGATGAAGATGCTTCATGTGGAGGTCCTGGGCTGGCGTGGTTACTTGTAGTCTGTGGTTGTGAGGCCGGTTGGACGTACTGCCAAATTCTCTAAAATAACATTGGAGGCAGATTTTGGTAGAGAACTCAACATTCAATTCACTGCCAACAGCTCTGGTGGACATTCCTGCAGTTAGCATGCCAATTGCAGGCTCCCTCAAAACTTGAGACATCTGTGGCATTGTGTTGTGTGACAAAACGGCATGTTTTAGGTAGGCCTTTTATTGGCCCTGGCACAAGGTTCACCTGTGTAAGGATCATGCTATTTAATCAGCTTCTTGATATGCCACACCTGTCAGGTGGATGGAATATCTTGACAAAGGAGAAATGCTCAATTTCTGGGATCTTTTATTTCAGCTCATGAAACATAGGACCAAAAGTTGTGTTTATATTTTTGTTCAAAATATTTTGCAATCCATCAGTGCAACAATGTTATCATAGAAGGGGAAAAAGTAAGGAACTTGTATGTCAGCCCTGTATTAAAGAACATAAATGGTTAAAGAAGTGTGATAAATAAAAACATATACCAATTTAATTTAAGGACCAAAAAATGGACAGCTGTGTCATATAAATTGCAAAATAGTTGGGAAGAGATTTTCGATGTACCCATTCCATGGCACATGGTTTATGAATTGATACGCAAAACAACGTCGGATTCAAAACTTCAATTTAAATTTTAAATTTAAATTACTATACAAAAATTCTTTCATCTAATAGAATGTTATATATATGGGGGATACAATCTTCCCAGCTCTGCAGATACTGCTGTGAGGAGGCAGAGTCATTAGATCATTTATTTTGGTATTGTCCATATGTAGATCGTTTTTAGTCACAGGTCCAGGAATGGCTGAAGAATTGCAACATTTGCCTAGAACTAACGCTACAGATAGCAATACTGGGTGATTTGAAAAGCCATAGTCAATCAATCAATAATATAATTATTTTAGCAAAAATGTTTATTTTTTATTTACAATCTGTAGAAGCTATGAGAATAGGAAGGTTAAATTATTTTGTGAAGCATCACAGCACAGTTGAAAAATATACTAATAACAAGATAAACAATGTAAAGCATACGGGATCTGTAAAATGTATATAGGTTCGGGACTTTTGTGAAATAGCATAGTTACAAATAGAAATCAAACTGGATGGTTATCAGAAATAGAGGAAGGACTAAGAACAAACGAGAGAACTATTGTAAAGTAGACTGTGTAGAAAAGGCCCATGGAGTTGGTGGAATAACCTTTAATTCATTGCCATTTACTCAGTTGGGCCAGGGGCGCTTTAATTAGGTCAGGTGGAAATGTCCGACAGATCTCAACTCCATAAAAGGAGGAAATTGCCATCGCCTGATCTCGCTGATTTCTCTTCCTTAACTCCATCTGATCCAGAAGTTCTGTGCGTCCATGAATCCACCACAGACTACTCAGTAAATATACCACTTTATGGTTAAAGGAATTCCTGCCTCAGTCTCATCCATTCCTCTGTCACCTGACACGTGACCACCTGTTCACTGTCAGTCATCCTACCTGTCCAGCTACCCACACAGATTCCACTAATCTTTCAATGGTCCTTCGAGGCGGATGATGACTGAACCAAAGACAGGTGAAAATGAAATGGAGGCGGAGAGGGAAGAATTGTCTCCACTGGAAGGAAGAAGAGAGGAGGAGAGAGCAGCTGAGGGAAAGGTCTTGGAACAAAGGAAATATCCAGGAGCTAAGCCTAAAGCAACAAAAGGCTTCATCCTCAACCACCAGCAGCACCAGAAGAACCAGGCAAGCACCTGGTTATCTTAAGGAATATGTGGTCGAGTTTCCGACATCAAAGGGCAAGCCCACCAGAGCTCAAAGTGTTGATGGATCAACTATACGTTTCAGCCATCAACCATCCCCTCTGAGCCAAGGACCGGAAACTGCTTTGGAGCAGGAAAGTGGTCTACATGAAGAACCTATGGAGGAGGTAACTCCCACCGCACAGGTCGACCAGCTTCCTGAGGCAGGCTCCGCTCACTCCTTAACTAATGGGAAATCGTCGAAGCACTCTAGACGGAGTGGGAGTTCGACCAGTGCATACCCCTTTGGAAGTGGCCATGGCAGCCGCCATTCACTAGCCCTCAGCGATTCACAGACCGCTGTCCTACAAGAGAGGATGAAACTATTAGCTTTGGAGGAAATTGAGCGTCAGATTGAGGAGGAATGACAGGCTGACGAACGATGTCACCAATTGGATGTGCAGGCCCGTAGAGCTCTACAGGAAAGGGAATTAATTGCCAAGGACCTGGCACAGCAGCGACGGCACCATCAAGCCAGAAGGGAATTAGAGGAGGCACGGATGATCTCATCCTTCCTGGAGAGGAACGAACAGGGAGTTGACCTGACCACCCCTCCACATGGACCTAAACTGTCTGCCTTTCTTTCCCAATCTGCCCCTCTGGTACAGCATGGCTCACAGTCCCCGGAGGCTCCGGGGTCAACAGCCAACACGGAGCACGGGAGACAGGTCGCTCCGCCAACGCCCTCTATGCCAGTGACACAAGTTAGCATTCCTCCATCTGGACAAAGCATCACTCCTTCGCCTTTCCGCCAATTACCAACCAAGGCAAATCGTTCCTTTCGGCCAGGCCAGTCCTCAAACAACAGGTCGGAGGGCTCTCGCCCAATTCCGGCTGCCACAAATGGTGGGTCTGGGACAGTAGGGGACCGGCCCAATGAGGCCACAGTGGGCTCATCAGAAGTCCCGGGTTTATCCTTGACGCAACCAGAAGAGGGAGCCAACATTATGAAACTTCTAGTAGCCTCAGCCTATGGAATTCCCAGACCCAAACTGCCATACTTTGAAAACGGAAAGGAGAGTGAATTTGTCCTTTTGGAAATGGCATTGGAGAGTCTACTGGGTATTCACAGACATCTGTCAGAACGCTACAAATACCAAGTACTAATGGATCATTTGCGGTTTCCCAGTGCATACAGGCTGGCCCAACCTTTATGCACTCCGCAACACCATACACTGCAGCTCTCCAGGCCCTGAAGGCGAGATATGGTGAGCCACGTCAGCTAGTCCAGAATGAACTAAACAACATCCTGAACACGTCTCCAATTAAAATGGGAGACCATGCTGCCTTCCAAGAATTCTCCCTGGCTGTCCAATCCCTGACCTCGAGGCTCCAATCCGTTGAAGGAGAAGACGGGAACGAGCTTAAATGTGGCTCCCACGTGGACAGGCTTCTTAGCAAACTTCCAGTGTACCTCAGAGACAGTTTCATTGAACATTGTTTGAATAAGGGCATCCTGAAAGAGGGATCGAGAAGCACCTATGCTCTCAGAGACCTGGCCGCATGGTTGGAGGTGAAGGCAAAGGCGAAGAGCATCGCTCACCAGGCCACAATCTCAGCCATAGCCACCGGGGGAAGGAAGGAGTTTGAACGCCAGGAGGGACAGAAAAGGCCAAATCCCACTACCATGTACTTAAATAGTGAGGCCGGAGAGGAACCCGGGAAGAAGACCCCTCTCAAGAGCAAGAACATCAAATTCCAGCCTTACTGCCCATATTGCAATAGTAAGGGGCACTTCCTTGGCTCATGCCCCAGAGTAAAAAAAGCTCACTCAAACTCAAATGAAGGCCTGGATCACTTCAGGCGAGCGATGCTACAAGTGTGCCCGTAGCCATAAGGTGGAGACCTGCACATTGAGGAAACCCTGCAACCGCTGTAAAGAAATCCATCTCACCGTGTTGCATGATCTAATTCCCCAAGCAAAGAAGGAGCAGAGTATGCTCATGGTAGGAGCTGCAAAGGAGCTGTATCTCGACCAGCAGAACCGGTCTCCAAGGGTCATGTTGAAGGTGGTCAAGGTCACTCTGCAAAGTGAAGGGAGAAGCATTGATACATTCGCCGTTCTAGATGATGGGTCAGAAAGAACAATCATTCTCACAGCGGCCACCCGTCAGCTTAACCTGGAAGGGACCCCCGAGACCCTTAATCTCAGAACGGTGCGACATGATGTTATCCAAATGAAAGGCTCTGCTGTAACCTTTAGCATTTCACCTTCAGGAAACAGGGACGTGGCCTATAACATCACCAATGCCTTCACGGCAGATGGCTTGAATCTCGCAGAGCACTCCTGCCCGGTAAGTGTTCTACAGAAACAATATCCTCATCTACGAGGATTGCCTCTTCCTAACCTGGCCAGAGTAGCACCACTTATCCTGATTGGGTCAGACCACCCACATCTCGTCACCCCGACTAAGCCTATACGAGCTGGACCAGAAGGAGGGCCCATTGCTGTCCATACATCCTTGGGTTGGGCTGTACAAGGTCCATCCCATCTACTTTCCCACCCAAGCTGTACAGTCACAGCAAGTCCTCTTCACCAGAAGCAATCCAGATCCATTCCCCTGTGCAGCCACTGACCTCCTTCGGAATGTTGAGATGCTCTGGAAGATGGACACCTTCTCCAACCGGAAGCTACAGGAGGTCATTCGCTCGAAAAATGACTCCTATGCATTAGACCTCCTGGAGAAGAGCACCACCACCACTGAAATGGATGGCGTTCGCAGGTATGCAACCCCAATGCTACGGGTGCCCAACCATCCTCCTCTGGCAACCACGACACGGGCTGTACTCCCACTACTGCGTGGAACGGAGCGACGCCTGGTGAAGAATCCTGAGCTTGCAGAAGTTCATAACCGAGAGATTCATAACCTTGTGAAGGCAGGCTATGTCACTGAAGTGACAGCTCATGAAGAGGGAAACGCACTCCGTGAATCCTGGTATCTCCCTCACCATGTTATCCAACAACATGGTGGGAAGTATAGACTTGTCTTCAACTGTTCATTCCAAGCAGCTGGTCAAAGCCTGAATGACTGTCTACTCCCCGGACCAACCTTAGGTCCTTCCTTGCTCGGTGTCCTTCTCCGGTTCCGGCAGCACTCTACAGCCATCAGTGGAGACATCAAAGCCATGTTTCATCAGATTCGTTTACTGCCTTCCGACGCCACACTGCTCCGGTTCATTGGGCGAGATATGGAACGAGATGCAGAGCCCACAATCTATGAATGGCAGGTACTCCCATTTGGCACCACCTGCAGTCCTTGCTGTGCCATATACGCTCTGCAGAGACACGCACGGGAGCATCCAGACAGTGACCCAGAAGTATTGGATTCAGTGGAAAATTCCTTCTATGTGGATAACTGCTTACAGAGCATCCCATCCACTGCTGAAGCGTAATCACTCCTTGATAAAGTACGGAATCTCCTGTCCAAAGGGGGATTTGAGGTCCGACAGTGGGCTAGTAACAGAGCGGAGGTTATCCAGCACCTCCCGCCACAAGCTAGGTCCAGTAGCAGTGAACTATGGCTAACGCAGTCTGGTGCTAACCCAGAAGAGCCCACTCTAGGACTAAGGTGGAGCTGCATACCGGATACCCTGGGGTATAAGCACCGCTCATCCCCGAGTAAAGAAACCCCCACTCTGCGCACCATCTATCGGACCCTGGCCAGTCAATACGATCCCCTTGGGTATATCCTGCCATACACAACACGGGCCAAAGTCTTAGTCCAGGACCTGTGGCAGACCAAGAGGGACTGGGATGAACCAATCCACCCGGCTGACCTAGTGGAACAATGGATTTGTTGGGAAACGGAGTTAACGGAGCTCTCTGATGTCCAAATGCCAAGATGTTATGTACCATCCTGTGCTGACCAACTGGGATCATGCCTGGAACTGCATGTGTTCTGTGACGCTTCGGAGCGAGCCTATGGGGCGGTTTCCTATCTTAGAGTGGAGGATAAGGCAGGCCACACCCATGTCTCCTTTGTCATGGCCAGGTCCAGGGTCGCACCCAAGAAGCAGTTGTCAATGCCTAGGCTGGAACTCCGTGCTGCCCTTTCCGGAGCCCAGTTGGCCTCTACCTTGCGAGCCGAGCTCACCTTGCCAATCCAAATGGTCATCTACTGGAGTGATTCGACCACTGTATTGACCTGGCTCAAGTCGGAGTCCTGCAGGTATAAGGTGTTCATCGGAACTCGCATCGCGGAAATCCAAGACCTAACAGAAGTCCAGGACTGGAGGTATGTTGATAGCATAAACAATCCTGCTGATGACGTTACTAGAGGTAAAACCCTTAAGGAATTGGCTAAACCCCATCGCTGGAGCTTGGGACCACCATTCTTGTCCCAACTAGAGAACGAGTGGCCGACAGCCCCCAGGCGTGCGGCCCCTCCGCAACCAACTGAAGCTCATGAGTTAAGGAAGTCCGCCCAATGCTACAGCATTTCTACGGAACCAACAACGGCTCTCCCTGACCTAACACAATCCCAAACACTGCCGGATCTGATCGTCGCCACAGACCAGACCTCAGATGGGGTGGCTTCTATACCCACCTCCCTCGCGGCAGAGGCACTACTCCTCCAGCAAGCACAAGCAGTTAGCTTCCTGAGGAGTTAAAAGCTCTGAAAGCTGGTAGGGAAGTGGCTAAGGACAGCAGTCTTCTCTCTCTTGCCCCAGAATATGATCCAATCCTTGGAGTGATCAGAGTCGGAGGGAGGCTGCGCCAAGCAGAGCAGACCCAGATGCTATCCACCCAATTATCCTTGACTCCAGACACCCTCTTACCAGGCTCCTCATCAAGAGTTATGATGAGCGGCTTCTCCACCCAGGGCCAGAGAGGGTCTATGGGGAGATGAGGCGGAAGTACTGGATAATTGGAGGACGAGGAGCCATTCGTAAGCACCAATACGCCTGTGTAGAATGTCAGAGATGGCGGGCCGGAGCTACGGTGCCCAGAATGGCAGATTTACCCCCTTCTCGCTTGCAGCTCCTTAAACCACCCTTCTGTCAACAGGAGTAGATTGCTTTGGCCCCTTGATGATCAAGTTAGGTCGTCGTGTGGAAAAGCGCTGGGGCATTCTATTCAAGTGTTTGACAACCAGATGTGTCCACCTGACCTACTGGAAGTTGATACTGAAGCCTTCCCTCATGGCTCCCACGGGCGGTTTATCTCCCGACGGGGGAAACCCTACGAGATCCTGGCTGACAGAGGTACGAACTTCAGCAGGAGAAGCCAGGTTGGAGGAAGCCTTCCCAAGCCATGGAACCCAGCCTCCAGATCAGCTGATGGACCAACAAATCTCATTCAAATTTAACCCTCCAGGCGCTCCTCATTTTGGAGGAACATGGGAGCGAGAGATCAAATCTGTAAGCACGCCTTACGAATGTCCTGGGGGACTAAACTGTCACTGAAACTGTCTTGAGGACCGGTCCTGATAGAGGTGGAAGGGATTCTGAACTCCAAACCCTGGGATATCTCTCTGCAGACATCGCTGACCCCGATCCGGCTACACCGAATATGCTCTGATGGGACGCCGAGATGCGCTACTTCCTCAAGCCATGTATGCTGATACCAACCTCGAGGCAGACGCCGGTGGCGACACAGCCAAATCTAGCTGATCATTTTTGGGGCCCGATTCATTCGGGATTACCTACCAAGTCTACAGCACAGAGCGAAATGGCGGAGAGAAATGGCCAGCCTGGAAACTGGCCAAGTAGTAATGATGGTGGACCCTCAGCTGCCTCGAGCCTCCTGGCCGGTGGGCCGTATAACTAAGACCATGCCTGGGATCGATGGTCGTGTTAGATCAGTGGAGATCCAGGTGAAGAACCGGACCTATATCCGGCCAGTTGCCCGACTGATTCCTCTCCCTGAGATGACAGAGGACGGGGAGCAATGAGCCTTTTTTGAGGAATGTGGAATTTAACAAATTTCCGGGGTGGCTGTAGAAAAGGCCCATGGAGTCGGTGGAATAATCCTTTAATTCATTGCCATTTACTCAGCTGGGCCAGGGGCGCTTTAATTAGGTCAGGTGGAAATGTCCGACAGATCTCAACTCCATAAAAGGAGGAAATTGCCATCGCCTGATCTCGCTGATTTCTCTTCCTTAACTCCATCTGATCCAGAAGTTCT
>NW_027039747.1:0-52160 GCF_034236695.1 Oncorhynchus nerka | reverse complement strand
TGGACGCACAGAACTTCTGGATCAGATGGAGTTAAGGAAGAGAAATCAGCGAGATCAGGCGTGGCAATTTCCTCCTTTTATGGAGTTGAGATCTGTCGGACATTTCCACCTGACCTAATTAAAGCGCCCCTGGCCCAGCTGAGTAAATGGCAATGAATTAAAAGGATTATTCCACCACTCCATGGGCCTTTTCTACAGCCACCGGAAATTTGTTAAATTCCACATTCCTCAAGGCTCATTGCTCCCCGTCCTCTGTCATCTCAGGGAGAGGAATCAGTCGGGCAACTGGCGGATATAGGTCGGTTCTTCACCTGGATCTCCACTGATCTAACCACGACCATCGATCCCAGGCATGGTCTTAGTTGCTCTGACCCACCGGCCAGGAGGCTCCAGGCAGCTGAGGGTCCACCATCATTACTACTTGGCCAGTTTCCAGGCTGGCCATTTCTCTCCGCCATTTCGCTCTGTGCTGTAGACTTGGTAGGTAATCCCGAATGAATCGGGCCCAAAATGATCAGCTAAGATTTGGCTGTGTCGCCACCGCGTCTGCCTACGAGTTGGTATCAGCATACATGGCTTGAGAAGTGACGCATCTCGGCGTCCCATCAAAGAGCATATTCGGTGTAACCGGATCGGGGTCAGCGATGTCTGCAGAGAGATATCCCAAGGGTTTGGAGTTCAGAATCCCTTCCACCTCTATCAGGACGGTCCTCAAGACAGTTTCAGTGACAGTTTGGTCCCCCAGGACGACTCGTAAGGCCGTCTTTACAGATTTGATCTCTCGCTCCCATGTTCCTCCAAAATGAGGAGCGCCTGGAGGGTTAAATTTGAATGAGATTTGTTGGTCCATCAGCTGATCCTGGAGGCTGGGTTCCATGGCTTGGAAGGCTTCCTCCAACCTGGCTTCTCCTGCCTTGAAGTTCGTACCTCTGTCAGCCAGGATCTCGTAGGGTTTCCCCGTCGGAGATAAACCGCCGTAGGGCCATGAGGAAGGCTTCAGTATCCAAACTTTCCAGTAGGTCCAGGTGGACACATCTGGTTGTCAAACACTTGAATAGAATGCCCCAGCGCTTTTCCACACGACGACCTAACTTGATCATCAAGGGGCCAAAGCAATCTACTCCTGTTGACCAGAAGGGTGGTTTAAGGAGGCGCAAGCGAGAAGGGGGTAAATCTGCCATTCTGGGCACCGTAGCTCCGGCCCGCCATCTCTGACATTCTACACAGGCGTATTGGTGCTTACGAATGGCTCCTCGTCCTCCAATTATCCAGTACTTCCGCCTCATCTCCCCATAGACCCTCTCTGGCCCTGGGTGGAGAAGCCGCTCATCATAACTCTTGATGAGGAGCCTGGTAAGAGGGTGTCTGGAGTCAGGATAATTGGGTGGATAGCATCTGGGTCTGCTCTGCAGCGCAGCCTCCTCCGACTCTGATCACTCCAAGGATTGGATCATATTCTGGGGCAAGAGAGAGAAGACTGCTGTCCTTAGCCACTTCCCTACCAGCTTTCAGAGCTTTTAACTCCTCAGGGAAGCTAACTGCTTGTGCTTGCTGGAGGAGTAGTGCCTCTGCCGCGAGGGAGGTGGGTATAGAAGCCACCCCATCTGAGGTCTGGTCTGTGGCGACGATCAGATCCGGCAGTGTTTGGGATTGTGTTAGGTCAGGGAGAGCCGTTGTTGGTTCCGTAGAAATGCTGTAGCATTGGGCGGACTTCCTTAACTCATGAGCTTCAGTTGGTTGCGGAGGGGCCGCACGCCTGGGGGCTGTCGGCCACTCGTTCTCTAGTTGGGACAAGAATGGTGGTCCCAAGCTCCAGCGATGGGGTTTAGCCAATTCCTTAAGGGTTTTACCTCTAGTAACGTCATCAGCAGGATTGTTTATGCTATCAACATACCTCCAGTCCTGGACTTCTGTTAGGTCTTGGATTTCCGCGATGCGAGTTCCGATGAACACCTTATACCTGCAGGACTCCGACTTGAGCCAGGTCAATACAGTGGTGAATCACTCCAGTAGATGACCATTTGGATTGGCAAGGTGAGCTCG
The DNA here is from genome assembly GCF_034236695.1 of Oncorhynchus nerka. Lineage (NCBI taxonomy): Eukaryota > Metazoa > Chordata > Actinopteri > Salmoniformes > Salmonidae > Oncorhynchus > Oncorhynchus nerka. The sequence goes on along the minus strand of NW_027039747.1, from coordinate 50,117 downwards.
GCTCGCAAGGTAGAGGCCAACTGGGCTCCGGAAAGGGCAGCACGGAGTTCCAGCCTAGGCATTGACAACTGCTTCTTGGGTGCGACCCTGGACCTGGCCATGACAAAGGAGACATGGGTGTGGCCTGCCTTATCCTCCACTCTAAGATAGGAAACCGCCCCATAGGCTCGCTCCGAAGCGTCACAGAACACATGCAGTTCCAGGCATGATCCCAGTTGGTCAGCACAGGATGGTACATAACATCTTGGCATTTGGACATCAGAGAGCTCCGTTAACTCCGTTTCCCAACAAATCCATTGTTCCACTAGGTCAGCCGGGTGGATTGGTTCATCCCAGTCCCTCTTGGTCTGCCACAGGTCCTGGACTAAGACTTTGGCCCGTGTTGTGTATGGCAGGATATACCCAAGGGGATCGTATTGACTGGCCAGGGTCCGATAGATGGTGCGCAGAGTGGGGGTTTCTTTACTCGGGGATGAGCGGTGCTTATACCCCAGGGTATCCGGTATGCAGCTCCACCTTAGTCCTAGAGTGGGCTCTTCTGGGTTAGCACCAGACTGCGTTAGCCATAGTTCACTGCTACTGGACCTAGCTTGTGGCGGGAGGTGCTGGATAACCTCCGCTCTGTTACTAGCCCACTGTCGGACCTCAAATCCCCCTTTGGACAGGAGATTCCGTACTTTATCAAGGAGTGATTACGCTTCAGCAGTGGATGGGATGCTCTGTAAGCAGTTATCCACATAGAAGGAATTTTCCACTGAATCCAATACTTCTGGGTCACTGTCTGGATGCTCCCGTGCGTGTCTCTGCAGAGCGTATATGGCACAGCAAGGACTGCAGGTGGTGCCAAATGGGAGTACCTGCCATTCATAGATTGTGGGCTCTGCATCTCGTTCCATATCTCGCCCAATGAACCGGAGCAGTGTGGCGTCGGAAGGCAGTAAACGAATCTGATGAAACATGGCTTTGATGTCTCCACTGATGGCTGTAGAGTGCTGCCGGAACCGGAGAAGGACACCCGAGCAAGGAAGGACCTAAGGTTGGTCGGGAGTAGACAGTCATTCAGGCTTTGACCAGCTGCTTGGAATGAACAGTTGAAGACAAGTCTATACTTCCCACCATGTTGTTGGATAACATGGTGAGGGAGATACCAGGATTCACGGGTGCGTTTCCCTCTTCATGAGCTGTCACTTCAGTGACATAGCCTGCCTTCACAAGGTTATGAATCTCTCGGTTATGAACTTCTGCAAGCTCAGGATTCTTCACCAGGCGTCGCTCCGTTCCACGCAGTAGTGGGAGTACAGCCCGTGTCGTGGTTGCCAGAGGAGGATGGTTGGGCACCCGTAGCATTGGGGTTGCATACCTGCGAACGCCATCCATTTCAGTGGTGGTGGTGCTCTTCTCCAGGAGGTCTAATGCATAGGAGTCATTTTTCGAGCGAATGACCTCCTGTAGCTTCCGGTTGGAGAAGGTGTCCATCTTCCAGAGCATCTCAACATTCCGAAGGAGGTCAGTGGCTGCACAGGGGAATGGATCTGGATTGCTTCTGGTGAAGAGGACTTGCTGTGACTGTACAGCTTGGGTGGAGAGAAGTAGATGGGATGGACCTTGTACAGCCCAACCCAAGGATGTATGGACAGCAATGGGCCCTCCTTCTGGTCCAGCTCGTATAGGCTTAGTCGGGGTGACGAGATGTGGGTGGTCTGACCCAATCAGGATAAGTGGTGCTACTCTGGCCAGGTTAGGAAGAGGCAATCCTCGTAGATGAGGATATTGTTTCTGTAGAACACTTACCGGGCAGGAGTGCTCTGCGAGATTCAAGCCATCTGCCGTGAAGGCATTGGTGATGTTATAGGCCACGTCCCTGTTTCCTGAAGGTGAAATGCTAAAGGTTACAGCAGAGCCTTTCATTTGGATAACATCATGTCGCACCGTTCTGAGATTAAGGGTCTCGGGGGTCCCTTCCAGGTTAAGCTGACGGGTGGCCGCTGTGAGAATGATTGTTCTTTCTGACCCATCATCTAGAACGGCGAATGTATCAATGCTTCTCCCTTCACTTTGCAGAGTGACCTTGACCACCTTCAACATGACCCTTGGAGACCGGTTCTGCTGGTCGAGATACAGCTCCTTTGCAGCTCCTACCATGAGCATACTCTGCTCCTTCTTTGCTTGGGGAATTAGATCATGCAACACGGTGAGATGGATTTCTTTACAGCGGTTGCAGGGTTTCCTCAATGTGCAGGTCTCCACCTTATGGCTACGGGCACACTTGTAGCATCGCTCGCCTGAAGTGATCCAGGCCTTCATTTGAGTTTGAGTGAGCTTTTTTACTCTGGGGCATGAGCCAAGGAAGTGCCCCTTACTATTGCAATATGGGCAGTAAGGCTGGAATTTGATGTTCTTGCTCTTGAGAGGGGTCTTCTTCCCGGGTTCCTCTCCGGCCTCACTATTTAAGTACATGGTAGTGGGATTTGGCCTTTTCTGTCCCTCCTGGCGTTCAAACTCCTTCCTTCCCCCGGTGGCTATGGCTGAGATTGTGGCCTGGTGAGCGATGCTCTTCGCCTTTGCCTTCACCTCCAACCATGCGGCCAGGTCTCTGAGAGCATAGGTGCTTCTCGATCCCTCTTTCAGGATGCCCTTATTCAAACAATGTTCAATGAAACTGTCTCTGAGGTACACTGGAAGTTTGCTAAGAAGCCTGTCCACGTGGGAGCCACATTTAAGCTCGTTCCCGTCTTCTCCTTCAACGGATTGGAGCCTCGAGGTCAGGGATTGGACAGCCAGGGAGAATTCTTGGAAGGCAGCATGGTCTCCCATTTTAATTGGAGACGTGTTCAGGATGTTGTTTAGTTCATTCTGGACTAGCTGACGTGGCTCACCATATCTCGCCTTCAGGGCCTGGAGAGCTGCAGTGTATGGTGTTGCGGAGTGCATAAAGGATTGGGCCAGCCTGTATGCACTGGGAAACCGCAAATGATCCATTAGTACTTGGTATTTGTAGCGTTCTGACAGATGTCTGTGAATACCCAGTAGACTCTCCAATGCCATTTCCAAAAGGACAAATTCACTCTCCTTTCCGTTTTCAAAGTATGGCAGTTTGGGTCTGGGAATTCCATAGGCTGAGGCTACTAGAAGTTTCATAATGTTGGCTCCCTCTTCTGGTTGCGTCAAGGATAAACCCGGGACTTCTGATGAGCCCACTGTGGCCTCATTGGGCCGGTCCCCTACTGTCCCAGACCCACCATTTGTGGCAGCCGGAATTGGGCGAGAGCCCTCCGACCTGTTGTTTGAGGACTGGCCTGGCCGAAAGGAACGATTTGCCTTGGTTGGTAATTGGCGGAAAGGCGAAGGAGTGATGCTTTGTCCAGATGGAGGAATGCTAACTTGTGTCACTGGCATAGAGGGCGTTGGCGGAGCGACCTGTCTCCCGTGCTCCGTGTTGGCTGTTGACCCCGGAGCCTCCGGGGACTGTGAGCCATGCTGTACCAGAGGGGCAGATTGGGAAAGAAAGGCAGACAGTTTAGGTCCATGTGGAGGGGTGGTCAGGTCAACTCCCTGTTCGTTCCTCTCCAGGAAGGATGAGATCATCCGTGCCTCCTCTAATTCCCTTCTGGCTTGATGGTGCCGTCGCTGCTGTGCCAGGTCCTTGGCAATTAATTCCCTTTCCTGTAGAGCTCTACGGGCCTGCACATCCAATTGGTGACATCGTTCGTCAGCCTGTCATTCCTCCTCAATCTGACGCTCAATTTCCTCCAAAGCTAATAGTTTCATCCTCTCTTGTAGGACAGCGGTCTGTGAATCGCTGAGGGCTAGTGAATGGCGGCTGCCATGGCCACTTCCAAAGGGGTATGCACTGGTCGAACTCCCACTCCGTCTAGAGTGCTTCGACGATTTCCCATTAGTTAAGGAGTGAGCGGAGCCTGCCTCAGGAAGCTGGTCGACCTGTGCGGTGGGAGTTACCTCCTCCATAGGTTCTTCATGTAGACCACTTTCCTGCTCCAAAGCAGTTTCCGGTCCTTGGCTCAGAGGGGATGGTTGATGGCTGAAACGTATAGTTGATCCATCAACACTTTGAGCTCTGGTGGGCTTGCCCTTTGATGTCGGAAACTCGACCACATATTCCTTAAGATAACCAGGTGCTTGCCTGGTTCTTCTGGTGCTGCTGGTGGTTGAGGATGAAGCCTTTGTTGCTTTAGGCTTAGCTCCTGGATATTTCCTTTGTTCCAAGACCTTTCCCTCAGCTGCTCTCTCCTCCTCTCTTCTTCCTTCCAGTGGAGACAATTCTTCCCTCTCCGCCTCCATTTCATTTTCACCTGTCTTTGGTTCAGTCATCATCCGGCTCGAAGGACCATTGAAAGATTAGTGGAATCTGTGTGGGTAGCTGGACAGGTAGGATGACTGACAGTGAACAGGTGGTCACGTGTCAGGTGACAGAGGAATGGATGAGACTGAGGCAGGAATTCCTTTAACCATAAAGTGGTATATTTACTGAGTAGTCTGTGGTGGATTCATGGACGCACAGAACTTCTGGATCAGATGGAGTTAAGGAAGAGAAATCAGCGAGATCAGGCGATGGCAATTTCCTCCTTTTATGGAGTTGAGATCTGTCGGACATTTCCACCTGACCTAATTAAAGCGCCCCTGGCCCAACTGAGTAAATGGCAATGAATTAAAGGATTATTCCACCAACTCCATGGGCCTTTTCTACACAGTCTACTTTACAATAGTTCTCTCGTTTGTTCTTAGTCCTTCCTCTATTTCTGATAACCATCCAGTTTGATTTCTATTTGTAACTATGCTATTTCACAAAAGTCCCGAACCTATATACATTTTACAGATCCCGTATGCTTTACATTGTTTATCTTGTTATTAGTATATTTTTCAACTGTGCTGTGATGCTTCACAAAATAATTTAACCTTCCTATTCTCATAGCTTCTACAGATTGTAAATAAAAAATAAACATTTTTGCTAAAATAATTATATTATTGATTGATTGACTATGGCTTTTCAAATCACCCAGTATTGCTATCTGTAGCGTTAGTTCTAGGCAAATGTTGCAATTCTTCAGCCATTCCTGGACCTGTGACTAAAAACGATCTACATATGGACAATACCAAAATAAATGATCTAATGACTCTGCCTCCTCACAGCAGTATCTGCAGAGCTGGGAAGATTGTATCCCCCATATATATAACATTCTATTAGATGAAAGAATTTTGTATAGTAATTTAAATTTAAAATTTAAATTGAAGTTTTGAATCCGACGTTGTTTTGCGTATCAATTCATAAACCATGTGCCATGGAATGGGTACATCGAAAATCTCTTCCCAACTATTTTGCAATTTATATGACACAGCTGTCCATTTTTTGGTCCTTAAATTAAATTGGTATATGTTTTTATTTATCACACTTCTTTAACCATTTATGTTCTTTAATACAGGGCTGACATACAAGTTCCTTACTTTTTTCCCCTTCTATGATAACATTGTTGCACTGATGGATTGCAAATATTTTGAACAAAAATATAAACACAACTTTTGGTCCTATGTTTCATGAGCTGAAATAAAAGATCCCAGAAATTGAGCATTTCTCCTTTGTCAAGATATTCCATCCACCTGACAGGTGTGGCATATCAAGAAGCTGATTAAATAGCATGATCCTTACACAGGTGAACCTTGTGCCAGGGCCAATAAAAGGCCTACCTAAAACATGCCGTTTTGTCACACAACACAATGCCACAGATGTCTCAAGTTTTGAGGGAGCCTGCAATTGGCATGCTAACTGCAGGAATGTCCACCAGAGCTGTTGGCAGTGAATTGAATGTTGAGTTCTCTACCAAAATCTGCCTCCAATGTTATTTTAGAGAATTTGGCAGTACGTCCAACCGGCCTCACAACCACAGACTACAAGTAACCACGCCAGCCCAGGACCTCCACATGAAGCATCTTCATCTGTGAGATCATCTATGATCAGCCACCGCTGACAGCTGATGGAGCTGTGGATTTGCACAACTAAAGAATTTCTGTACAAACTGTCAGAAACCGTCTCATGGAAGCTCATCTGTGTGCTCGATGTCCTCACCAGGGTCTTGACCTGACTTCAGTTCGGCATCGTAGCCGACTTCAGTGGACAAACGCTCACCTTCGAGGGCCACTGGTACACATTGGAGAAGTGTGCTCTTCACAAATAAATCAATTTATTGCCTTACATACCTTATCCTACCTCATTTGCACATACTGTATATAGACTTTGTTTGTTTATTCCATGTGTGACTCTGTGTTGTATGCGTCAAACTGCTTTGCTTTATCTTGGCCAGGTCGCAGTTGCAAATGAGAGCTTGTTCTCAACTAGCCTACCTGGTTAAATAAAGGTTAAATAAAAAAATAAAAATCCCAGTGTCAACTGTTCAGGGCAGATGGCTGACAGTGTTAGTGTGACCTAGTGTCCTAGGTTTTGGCCTTTCTTCCTAGGTTTTGGCCTTTCTAGGGAGTTTTTCCTAGCCACCGTGCTTCTACACCTGCATTGCTTGCTGTTTGGGGTTTTAGGCTGGGTTTCTGTACAGCACTTTGAGATATCAGCTGATGTACGAAGGGCTATATAAATAAATTTGATTTGATTTGTAAATGGTGTTGTGTGGGAGAGCGGTTTGCTGATGTTGTAAACAGAGTACCTCATGGTATGGGCAGGCATAAGCTACGGACAACAAACACAATTGCAGGTTATCGATAGCAATTTGAATGCACAGAGATACCGTGATGAGATTCTGATGTCCATTGTCGTGCCATTCATCCGCCGCCATCACCTAATGTTTCAGCATGATAATGCACAGACCCATGTTGCAAGGATCTGTACACAATTCCTGGAAGCTGAATATGTGGCCTGCATACTCAACAGACATCAAATCAAATGTTATTTGTCAAATGCGCCGAATACAACCTTACAGTGAAATGCTAACTTACAAGCCCTTAACCAACAATGCAGTTTTAAGAAAATACCCCAAAAAAGTAAGAGATAAGAATAAGAGTACAGAGTCTATGTGTGGGGGCACCGGTGTAGAGATAATTGAGGTAATATGTACATGTAGGTAGAGTTATTTAAGTGACTGTGCATAGATAATAACAGAGCAGCAGCGTTCCAGAGGGGGTGGCAATGCAAATAGTCTGGGTAGCCATTTGATTAGCTGTTCAGGAGTTTTATGGCTTGGGGGTAGAAGCTATTTAGGAGCCTCTTGGACCTAGACTTGGAGCTCCAGGGCGTGGAGATCGAGGGAGATTATCTGTGGTCTTGTATGTCTTCCATTTCCTAATAATTGCTCCCACAGTTGATTTCTTCAAACCAAGCTGCTTACCAATTGCACATTCAGTCTTCCCAGCCTGGTGCAGGTCTACAATTTTGTTTCTGGTGTCCTTTGACAGCTCTTTGGTCTTGGCCATAGTGGAGTTTGGAGTGTGACTGTTTGAGGTTGTGGACAGGTGTCTTTTATACCGATAACAAGTTCAAACAGGTGCCATTAATACAGGTAACGAGTGGAGGACAAAGGAACCTCTTAAAGAAGAAGTTACAGGTCTGTGAGAGCCAGAAATCTTGCTTGTTTGTAGGTGACCAAATACTTATTTTCCACCATAATTTGCAAATAAATTCATTAAAAATCCTACAATGTGATTTTCTGGATTTTTTCTCATTTGTCTGTTATAGTTGAAGTGTACCTATGATGGAAATTTACAGGCCTCTCTCATCTTTTTAAGTGGGAGAACTTGCACAATTGGTGGCTGACTAAATACTTTTTGCCCCACTGTATGATAAGTCAAGATAGTATTGGGTTCATTGTAACAATGAGACCTATTTTATGTTGTTTTTTCAACATTAGACTGTTGTTGTAGAGTATGTATATGTAAAAGCAGCCACATACAATTGAGGAAGAGGGTTTCGATCTTCATTGCGTGAGGTCCTAGCCACATGACCCTTGCCCTGACTCACAATGCTCCAGGGATGAGATCTGTCTGTTGATCGGACGGTCTATCCAGCTGTCCAGTTGTTACAACTTATGTACATGTTTTAAAAAAATATATGTTTTAAACATAATGTTGGACTGTAATTTTGGCAAAGTGGTGTATATTAATATTAGTGTGAGAGATTGGAAGTTTTTTTTGTCTCACCAAGTGTAATTCATGTGTATCTTGGAGGGTACCAATGAGCTACAAATATTTGCAGAAGAAAAGGGCTGACAAATATTGAAGTATGGACACCCAGCGGAGACTGTGTAATTGCATACGCAAACAGACGTATATGTTAAGTGTTTCACCACATAAGGTCTAATGTCCAGAACTGTTGCAACAAATCTGAGTCACTGCTTCCTGACGCTCCTGCGGGCAGCCACTCCACCTGTGTATCTAGAGGTAGGTAGAACCAGTACCTTGTCATTAGTGATAGAAGCCAAAGTACGAACTTATGCTCGAACATTCCACAATTCCTCAAACTATTTGAGGTTTCTAAATTCTTTATAGCTACGTATAAGTATGTATAGCAAAAACTCTTTAAAAACAAACATTTGAAGAATATTGTTACTTCTTGGGAGATTAACAAAGCCTTGCATACTAATTTAGGTAACATAACATCTAAAGTGGGAATGAAAAGCTCCCACTTGTAAAGTTAAGATATGCAACAAAAAAAGTGATTTTTTTCAGTTGTGAACATCATAACATCACACCAAATGTAGCGTATGTAGCTACCACACTTTGTTTAGTTATGGCTACATATTGTTTTGTCTGCTTGGTTACAATAAAGACATAGACTAATGCCCAGGTTTGTCTGGCACTCAGTGACACACAATGTACACTGACAATCTCCTCCCAGAAAGCAATACCCACTCCACCCATGTAGTTCTAACCACAGACCTATGGGTTCTAACTGTAAAATGAAAAGCTCTGCGTGCAAAATATCGGATAGAGGGACACATTGCTAATCATTTCTAAACTGTAAAACAAATATGTATGAAAATACCCTCAAATAAAAGGTGACATTCTGTACTATTGCCTCATGTAAAACATTTGATCTCAAATCCAGAATGCTGGAGTATAGAGCCAAATTAAAAAATGTAGCTTCACTGTACAAATAAATACAAAGGGGAGTGTAAATACACTACCAGTCAAAAGTTTTAGAACACCTACTCATTCAAAGGATTATCTTTTTTGGTTACTACATGATTCCATTTGTGTTATTTCATAGTTTTGATGTCTTCACTATTATTCAACAATGTAGAAAATAATAAAAAGAAAGAAAAAACATTGAGTAAGTAGGTGTTCGTAAACATTTGACTGGTAGTGTATATATTTTTTGCTTTACAGCTGAATTGATTAAATAATTCTCCTTTGCACTGCTCTTGAGAAATTGTTGTTGTAATAACTCATGGCTAAATATAAGACCTGCTGACCTACATATAAGGGAGGTCTCCCATCAAATTATTAGTTTCAAATTATAATTATATCACATCAATGACATTAAATACAGCTATAATACTTATTAAATGGACATGTATTCATGAGTGCCAGGATCCAGATCCTGTTCTTGGAAACGTAATGCGTACACATTTTGGCACCGCAACCATTGCTATGACCAGCGTAAATATTTACCCTGGTGAGTCTAAGGAGTGGCAGTGAATGAAGTGGGAATGACCATTTAATGGCCATTTTTTCAGGTGATTAATGAGCTATGGGATGATTAGATTGCTACACCTTTCAATTAAGAGGTTAGGGCGTCAGTGCAGAGTCCAAATTCTCTTGTCTTACATGGCTAGATGGGCTGACATTTCCTCCTATTGATTAAATTGAAATGTTGATATAATTTCAAGATGAATTGAAAGTTGAAATACATTACATACAGCAAGACATAAAGTTGTTAGATGGTTCCTCATCCAAATAGTAGTCTGTGGGCCAGGATAAACTGTAATCCATTCTCTAAACAGCCACTGTAAATGTCAGCTAACTTTAGCCACTGCTTGCAAATAATTGATGGAACTGGTGGGTGCATGTGTGTAATTGTCAAAATGTCACAGTCAAATAAACGGAAATAATCATCATATTTGGTTTGATGTTAATAAAAGGGGATTTGGCTCATATTGAGGCTCAAACCCAGGACATCTGCCTTGTGAACCTCCTGAAATGCATTACCGTGCAACTGAGGACACTTCAGGCTGAGGTAAGTTTCACACAACCCCATGTGCCTTACATGTCCCTTCCATTGATTGTTAGTTAGTGGTGGCTAATGTTAGCTGAAGTTTGTAGTGGCTGTTTAAAGAAAACCAAAGCATGAAATACATTTTCCTGACCCATAGACTACTTCCAGGGTGAGCAACCATCTAACATCAAATTGTTGTAAATGACCGAATTTCCAATGTGAGGTTAGGGCAAGCCTAGTTTGCACTATTGGGACTATTCCATTTGTTCCATTGTAACAGGCAAGTTAATCTAGTGCAACTCAAGTATTTGATGTATGTATTTGACCCAGCTCTGGTATTTTACCCAACTAACTTTGATGGATGGTATATGTACCGTCCTGGATATCTGTACCGATGACCCAAAATAATTATTAAGTTCATTATTGGCCATAGGGATATACAGCATAGAGCTCTCTGGCTGTTGTGTCCAGGTGTGTATGGCCCTTCTAGTGTGTCGTCTCCATGGCACTGTGCGCAAATGACTGAAACCAATTATTTTGCTATGGGGTAATTACGCATTATTCTTCTTGTTGCGTTAAACATGAATACTAGTATAATATACAAACTGATTTATTTGGTGACACTGTACTTTAAGGTAGGCTTCACATACAGTATGAACCACGTATTTGTAGTATATAAGTGTGTATATACAGTCGAAGTCGGACGTTTACATACACCTTAGCCAAATACATTTAACTCAGTTTTTCACAAATCCTGACATTTAATCCTAGTAAAATGCACTGTTTAGGTCAGCTAGGATCACCACTTTATTTTAAGAATGTGAAATGTCAGAATAATTGTAGAGAGGATTTATTTCAGCTTTTATTTCTTTCATCACATTCCCAGTGGGTCAGAAGTTTACATACACTTAATTAGTATTTGGTGGCATTGCCTTTAAATTGTTTAACTTGGGTCAAATGTTTCGGGTTGACTTCCACAAGCTTCCCACAATAAGTTGGGTGAATTTTGGCCCATTCCTCCTGACAGAGCTGGTGTAACTGAGTCTGGTTTGTAGGCCTCCTTGCTCACACACGCTTTTTCAGCCCACAAATGTTCTAATGGATTGAGCTCAGGGCTTCGTGATGGCCACTCCAATACCTTGACTTTGTTGTCAAAGTATTGTTTAGCAATTCTGCAATAACTTTGGAAGTATGCTTGGGGTCATTGTCCATTTGGAAGACCCATTTACGAACGAGCTTTAACTTCCTGACTGATGTCTTGAGATGTTGCTTCAATATATCCACATACTTTTACTGCCTCATGACGCCATCTATTATGTGAAGTGCACCAGTCCCTCCTGCAGCAAAGCACCCCCACAACATGATTCTGCCACCCCTGTGCTTCACGGTTGGGATGGTGTTCTTCGGCTTGCAAGCCACCCCTTTTTCCTCCAAACATAGCAATGGTCATTATGGCCAAACAGTTCCATTTTTGTTTCATCAGACCAGAGGACATTTCTCCAAAAAGTACGATCTTTGTCCCCATTTGCAGTTGCAAACCGTAGTCTAGCTTTTTTTATGGCGATTTTGGAGCAGTGGCTTCTTCCTTGCTGAGCTGCCTTTCAGGTTATGTCGATATAGGACTCATTTTACTGTGGATATAATACTTTTGAAAAATTACTTGTGTCATGCACAAAGTAGACTTGCCAAAACTATCATTTGTTAAAACCTCTTACAGCTACCCCCCTACTTTTTTCAATTTCCGCATGAAGACATACCCAAATGTAACTGCCTGTAGCTCAGGCCCAGAACCAAGGATATGCATATTCTTGGTTTCATTTGAAAGAAAACACTCACGTTTGTGTAAATGTGAATTGAATGTAGGATAATATAACACAATAGATCTAGTTTAGATAATTCAATGAAAAAAACATACACTTTTTCATTTTTATTGTTGTATCATCATCTTTAAAATGAACAAGACAAAACAAACATTCAGCTAGGATGATGGGGACAATTTCAGTGAAAAACATAAGAGGGCAACAGTACTTGTGCAAAGTTTAAATATGATAACTTCCAAAATGAGTGTGCTACATGACATTTATCATGAAGTCACCCAGGTGTCCCACACAAGTAGCCCAAATGTACCGAAGTGGCCAAATTGGTGAAGTTATACATTTTGAATGGAATAACTATATACAAAATAGCAAAATGGTATTCTAACACCCCCCCCCAAAATTTTTTAGAAAAAACATGAAAAAAAGATATACATTTACAAAATAACACTTTCAATGTTTGGAAGACCCTCAGTCCTCTACACAATATTGTGCTGCTGATGCCAGGTGCCATAGCAGTCTCTTTCTGCTGTAAAGCAGAGGCTTACTGAACAGGTGGTGCAGGTGATGGGGGACTTCATTTTGCAAAGAACACAGCGACGCCTCCATGCTGTGTCCTTTTGGCCCTGAGGCACATCCATGCCTGCAGAAATACATTTGGGCAGATGAACACCACTTGTGGCAGGAGCAGAAGGGACAGAAGTAGAGGGGCCACAACGTGGTGCTGTGGTGCTGTAGCCAGCAAGCTCCTTGATGAGCAGCTCTTTGAAGGCTAGCTGTGACATGGGGGGTTTTCCACAGCTCTTAGCCATTTCCTTGTGTAGGACGGAGCTTTCAACAAGTTGAAGGCGCTGTTCACTGATGCACCCGTGATGGCGCATTCGGACCCCTCTCTAAAATACTTATTTTCCACCATAATTTGCAAATAAATTCATTAAAAATCCTACAATGTGATTTTCTGGATTTTTTTTCTCATTTTGTCTGTTATAGTTGAAGTGTACCTATGATGGAAATTTACAGGCCTCTCTCATCTTTTTAAGTGGGAGAACTTGCACAATTGGTGGCTGACTAAATACTTTTTTGCCCCACTGTATGATAAGTCAAGATAGTATTGGGTTCATTGTAACAATGAGACCTATTTTATGTTGTTTTTTTCAACATTAGACTGTTGTTGTAGAGTATGTATATGTAAAAGCAGCCACATACAATTGAGGAAGAGGGGTTTCGATCTTCATTGCGTGAGGTCCTAGCCACATGACCCTTGCCCTGACTCCCACAATGCTCCAGGGATGAGATCTGTCTGTTGATCGGACGGTCTATCCAGCTGTCCAGTTGTTACAACTTATGTACATGTTTTAAAAAAATATATGTTTTAAACATAATGTTGGACTGTAATTTTGGCAAAGTGGTGTATATTAATATTAGTGTGAGAGATTGGAAGTTTTTTTTGTCTCACCAAGTGTAATTCATGTGTATCTTGGAGGGTACCAATGAGCTACAAATATTTGCAGAAGAAAAGGGCTGACAAATATTGAAGTATGGACACCCAGCGGAGACTGTGTAATTGCATACGCAAACAGACGTATATGTTAAGTGTTTCACCACATAAGGTCTAATGTCCAGAACTGTTGCAACAAATCTGAGTCACTGCTTCCTGACGCTCCCTGCGGGCAGCCACTCCACCTGTGTATCTAGAGGTAGGTAGAACCAGTACCTTGTCATTAGTGATAGAAGCCAAAGTACGAACTTATGCTCGAACATTCCACAATTCCTCAAACTATTTGAGGTTTCTAAATTCTTTATAGCTACGTATAAGTATGTATAGCAAAAACTCTTTAAAAAACAAACATTTGAAGAATATTGTTACTTCTTGGGAGATTAACAAAGCCTTGCATACTAATTTAGGTAACATAACATCTAAAGTGGGAATGAAAAGCTCCCACTTGTAAAGTTAAGATATGCAACAAAAAAAGTGATTTTTTCAGTTGTGAACATCATAACATCACACCAAATGTAGCGTATGTAGCTACCACACTTTGTTTAGTTATGGCTACATATTGTTTTGTCTGCTTGGTTACAATAAAGACATAGACTAATGCCCAGGTTTGTCTGGCACTCAGTGACACACAATGTACACTGACAATCTCCTCCCAGAAAGCAATACCCACTCCACCCATGTAGTTCTAACCACAGACCTATGGGTTCTAACTGTAAAATGAAAAGCTCTGCGTGCAAAATATCGGATAGAGGGACACATTGCTAATCATTTCTAAACTGTAAAACAAATATGTATGAAAATACCCTCAAATAAAAGGTGACATTCTGTACTATTGCCTCATGTAAAACATTTGATCTCAAATCCAGAATGCTGGAGTATAGAGCCAAATTAAAAAATGTAGCTTCACTGTACAAATAAATACAAAGGGGAGTGTAAATACACTACCAGTCAAAAGTTTTAGAACACCTACTCATTCAAAGGATTATCTTTTTTGGTTACTACATGATTCCATTTGTGTTATTTCATAGTTTTGATGTCTTCACTATTATTCAACAATGTAGAAAATAATAAAAAGAAAGAAAAAACATTGAGTAAGTAGGTGTTCGTAAACATTTGACTGGTAGTGTATATATTTTTGCTTTACAGCTGAATTGATTAAATAATTCTCCTTTGCACTGCTCTTGAGAAATTGTTGTTGTAATAACTCATGGCTAAATATAAGACCTGCTGACCTACATATAAGGGAGGTCTCCCATCAAATTATTAGTTTCAAATTATAATTATATCACATCAATGACATTAAATACAGCTATAATACTTATTAAATGGACATGTATTCATGAGTGCCAGGATCCAGATCCTGTTCTTGGAAACGTAATGCGTACACATTTTGGCACCGCAACCATTGCTATGACCAGCGTAAATATTTACCCTGGTGAGTCTAAGGAGTGGCAGTGAATGAAGTGGGAATGACCATTTAATGGCCATTTTTTCAGGTGATTAATGAGCTATGGGATGATTAGATTGCTACACCTTTCAATTAAGAGGTTAGGGCGTCAGTGCAGAGTCCAAATTCTCTTGTCTTACATGGCTAGATGGGCTGACATTTCCTCCTATTGATTAAATTGAAATGTTGATATAATTTCAAGATGAATTGAAAGTTGAAATACATTACATACAGCAAGACATAAAGTTGTTAGATGGTTCCTCATCCAAATAGTAGTCTGTGGGCCAGGATAAACTGTAATCCATTCTCTAAACAGCCACTGTAAATGTCAGCTAACTTTAGCCACTGCTTGCAAATAATTGATGGAACTGGTGGGTGCATGTGTGTAATTGTCAAAATGTCACAGTCAAATAAACGGAAATAATCATCATATTTGGTTTGATGTTAATAAAAGGGGATTTGGCTCATATTGAGGCTCAAACCCAGGACATCTGCCTTGTGAACCTCCTGAAATGCATTACCGTGCAACTGAGGACACTTCAGGCTGAGGAGTAAGTTTCACACAACCCCATGTGCCTTACACATGTCCCTTCCATTGATTGTTAGTTAGTGGTGGCTAATGTTAGCTGAAGTTTGTAGTGGCTGTTTAAAGAAAACCAAAGCATGAAATACATTTTCTCCTGACCCATAGACTACTTCCAGGGTGAGCAACCATCTAACATCAAATTGTTGTAAATGACCGAATTTCCAATGTGAGGTTAGGGCAAGCCTAGTTTGCACTATTGGGACTATTCCATTTGTTCCATTGTAACAGGCAAGTTAATCTAGTGCAACTCAAGTATTTGATGTATGTATTTGACCCAGCTCTGGTATTTTACCCAACTAACTTTGATGGATGGTATATGTACCGTCCTGGATATCTGTACCGATGACCCAAAATAATTATTAAGTTCATTATTGGCCATAGGGATATACAGCATAGAGCTCTCTGGCTGTTGTGTCCAGGTGTGTATGGCCCTTCTAGTGTGTCGTCTCCATGGCACTGTGCGCAAATGACTGAAACCAATTATTTTGCTATGGGGTAATTACGCATTATTCTTCTTGTTGCGTTAAACATGAATACTAGTATAATATACAAACTGATTTATTTGGTGACACTGTACTTTAAGGTAGGCTTCACATACAGTATGAACCACGTATTTGTAGTATATAAGTGTGTATATACAGTCGAAGTCGGACGTTTACATACACCTTAGCCAAATACATTTAACTCAGTTTTCACAAATCCTGACATTTAATCCTAGTAAAATGCACTGTTTAGGTCAGCTAGGATCACCACTTTATTTTAAGAATGTGAAATGTCAGAATAATTGTAGAGAGGATTTATTTCAGCTTTTATTTCTTTCATCACATTCCCAGTGGGTCAGAAGTTTACATACACTTAATTAGTATTTGGTGGCATTGCCTTTAAATTGTTTAACTTGGGTCAAATGTTTCGGGTTGACTTCCACAAGCTTCCCACAATAAGTTGGGTGAATTTTGGCCCATTCCTCCTGACAGAGCTGGTGTAACTGAGTCTGGTTTGTAGGCCTCCTTGCTCACACACGCTTTTCAGCCCACAAATGTTCTAATGGATTGAGCTCAGGGCTTCGTGATGGCCACTCCAATACCTTGACTTTGTTGTCAAAGTATTGTTTAGCAATTCTGCAATAACTTTGGAAGTATGCTTGGGGTCATTGTCCATTTGGAAGACCCATTACGAACGAGCTTTAACTTCCTGACTGATGTCTTGAGATGTTGCTTCAATATATCCACATACTTTTACTGCCTCATGACGCCATCTATTATGTGAAGTGCACCAGTCCCTCCTGCAGCAAAGCACCCCCACAACATGATTCTGCCACCCCTGTGCTTCACGGTTGGGATGGTGTTCTTCGGCTTGCAAGCCACCCCTTTTTCCTCCAAACATAGCAATGGTCATTATGGCCAAACAGTTCCATTTTTGTTTCATCAGACCAGAGGACATTTCTCCAAAAAGTACGATCTTTGTCCCCATTTGCAGTTGCAAACCGTAGTCTAGCTTTTTTTATGGCGATTTTGGAGCAGTGGCTTCTTCCTTGCTGAGCTGCCTTTCAGGTTATGTCGATATAGGACTCATTTTACTGTGGATATAATACTTTTGAAAAATTACTTGTGTCATGCACAAAGTAGACTTGCCAAAACTATCATTTGTTAAAACCTCTTACAGCTACCCCCCTACTTTTTTCAATTTCCGCATGAAGACATACCCAAATGTAACTGCCTGTAGCTCAGGCCCAGAACCAAGGATATGCATATTCTTGGTTTCATTTGAAAGAAAACACTCACGTTTGTGTAAATGTGAATTGAATGTAGGATAATATAACACAATAGATCTAGTTTAGATAATTCAATGAAAAAAACATACACTTTTTCATTTTTATTGTTGTATCATCATCTTTAAAATGAACAAGACAAAACAAACATTCAGCTAGGATGATGGGGACAATTTCAGTGAAAAACATAAGAGGGCAACAGTACTTGTGCAAAGTTTAAATATGATAACTTCCAAAATGAGTGTGCTACATGACATTTATCATGAAGTCACCCAGGTGTCCCACACAAGTAGCCCAAATGTACCGAAGTGGCCAAATTGGTGAAGTTATACATTTTGAATGGAATAACTATATACAAAATAGCAAAATGGTATTCTAACACCCCCCCCCAATTTTTTTTAGAAAAAACATGAAAAAAAGATATACATTTACAAAATAACACTTTCAATGTTTGGAAGACCCTCAGTCCTCTACACAATATTGTGCTGCTGATGCCAGGTGCCATAGCAGTCTCTTTCTGCTGTAAAGCAGAGGCTTACTGAACAGGTGGTGCAGGTGATGGGGGACTTCATTTTGCAAAGAACACAGCGACGCCTCCATGCTGTGTCCTTTTGGCCCTGAGGCACATCCATGCCTGCAGAAATACATTTGGGCAGATGAACACCACTTGTGGCAGGAGCAGAAGGGACAGAAGTAGAGGGGCCACAACGTGGTGCTGTGGTGCTGTAGCCAGCAAGCTCCTTGATGAGCAGCTCTTTGAAGGCTAGCTGTGACATGGGGGGTTTTCCACAGCTCTTAGCCATTTCCTTGTGTAGGACGGAGCTTTCAACAAGTTGAAGGCGCTGTTCACTGATGCACCCGTGTTGGCGCATTCGGACCCCTCTCTAGCATTCATAGTGGAGGTGGACGCGTCCGAGGCTGGGGTGGGTGCCGTGCTATCACAGCGCTCGGGTACGCCACCAAAACTCCGCCCCTGCGCTTTCTTCTCAAGGAAGCTCAGCCCAGCGGAGCGTAACTATGATGTGGGGGACCGGGAGTTGCTAGCGGTGGTCAGAGCTCTGAAGGTGTGGAGACACTGGCTTGAGGGGGCTAAGCACCCCTTTCTCATCTGGACCGACCACCAGAATATGGAGTATATTCGGGCAGCTAGGAGACTTAACCCATGTCAGGCAAGGTGGACCATATTCTTCACCCGGTTCCGGTTTACATTGTCTTATAGACCGGGCTCCCAGAACGTAAAGGCTGACGCACTGTCCCGCCTTTACGACACGGAGGATAGGTCCACCGAACCTACTCCCATCCTTCCCGCCTCAAGGCTGGTAGCACCAGTGGTATGGGAGGTAAACTCGGACATCGAGCGGGCGTTACGTGCGGAACCCGCGCCTCCTCAGTGTCCGGCGGGGCGAAAGTACGTGCCGCTTGGTGTTCGGGACCAACTGAATCGGTGGGCTCAGGTCCTACCCTCCTCGGGTCACCCTGGGGTGACGAGGACAGTGGGGAGCCTTCGGGGGAGGTATTGGTGGCCTACCTTGGCTAAGGACATTAAGGTTTATGTCTCCTCCTGTTCGGTGTGCGCCCAGAGTAAGGCTCATAGGCACCTTCCTAGAGGGAAGTTTACAACCCCTCCCCGTTCCACAACGGCCATGGTCACATCTATCCGTAGATTTCCTGACCGATCTTCCGCCGTCTCAGGGGAACACCACGGTTCTAGGGATTGTGGATCGGTTCTCTAAGTCCTGCCGTCTCCTCCCGTTGCCCGGTATCCCTACAGCCCTACAGACTGCGGAGGCATTATTCACCCACGTCTTTCGGCACTACGGGGTGCCGGAGGACATCGTTTCTGATCAGGGCCCCCAATTCACGTCCCGAGTATGGAGGGCATTCATGGAACGTTTGGGGGTCTCTGTCAGCCTGACCTCCGGTTATCACCCCGAGAGTAATGGGCAGGTGGAGAGAGTGAACCAGGAGGTGGGTAGGTTTCTGCGGTCGTATTGCCAGGATCGGCCAGTGAGTGGGCACAATACATTCCCTGGGCTGAAATGGCCCAGAACTCACTACGCCACTCCTCTACTAACGTGTCCCCTTTTCAGTGTGTGTTGGGGTGGGTACCAGCCGGTCCTGGCACCATGGCATCCGAGCCAGACCGAAGCTCCTGCGGTGGAGGAATGGGTACAGCGCTCCAAGGAGACCTGGAGGGCCGTCCAGGAATCTCTCCAACAAGCGAGTGGACGGCAGAAGAGGAGTGCTGACCACCACCGCAGTGAGGCCCCCGTGTTTGTACCGGGGGACAGGGTCTGGCTCTCGACCCAAAACCTGCCCCTTCGCTTGCCCTGCCGGAAGCTGGGTCCGCAGTGTGTAGGGCCCTTTAAAGTCCTGAGGAGAATAAACGAGGTGTGTTATCGATTACAACTCCCTTCCTATTATCGTATTAACCCCTCGTTTCTTGTGTCTCTCCTCAAGCCGGTGGTAGCTGGTCCCCTGCAGGACAGTGAGGTGCCGGAGGTCCCCCCCCCCCCTCCTCTGGACATCGAGGGGTCCCCGGCATATACGATACGATACTGGGAGGGGTACGGTCCGGAGGAGAGGTGCTGGGTACCGGTGGGGGACATCTTGGATCCATCAATGTTGAGGGATTTCCATCGCCTCCACCCGGATCGCCCTGCACCTCGCCCTCCGGGGTGACCTCGGCGCTGCGGGAGCCCGCTAGCGTCAGGGGGGGTACTGTCACGAGTCTGACCGAGGGTGGTTTCCCTTCCCGGTCGGGTGGCGCTCGACGGTCGTCGTCACCGGCCTATTATTTGCCACTGATTGTCTTTCCTCCCCCTCCTTGTATGTTTATTGTTAGCACCTGTTCGTGAATCATTAGTTGGGCTTTATTTGGTTATGTAGTAGAGGAACGTGTTATGTAGTAGAGGAACGTGTTTGTTCCTGGTCGTGTATTCTGTTGTACTATTTTCGTCCCCCGTGTTTGGGGCAGTTTGGTTGTGAGCACCCTGTGTTGCGTTAGTGCATTAAAGAGCACAGCATTGCACTCTCTGTTTCCTGCATCTGACTCCACACCCACGACACCCGGAGCGTTACACAGACCAGCTGTATCTACTGTCTCCATTTCACTTTGGCCATTGTTGTGGGCCTGCCCTCCCCTCAACAGCCTCAAATAGGCTATTTCATGTGGGGGTGGGTTGGGGTGGAGCAGCAGACACACACATCTCGGCCATGCTCCCTCTAATCCACAATATGTATATATTCACACACAAACGTAGGCTATGGGTCATACACATACATACAAACGTACCCCCACCCACAATGTATAGCCAACGTGTACTTTACACATTTCATTACATTTTTATATATTGCTACTAAAATAAAATAAAAACCACAAATAATATTTGATATTATTAATTTCAAACAACGACATTAGCATGAGAAGAACTTACCAGTCCAAAACGATGTCCTCTCCGTTGAAAGAATATTCCTCCATTTGGGAATCAAAGCTATGCTAGCTAAATGAATCGTCCTCCAACAATCTCTGTCTCACTTTCCCAATCAATTTATTCTAAAATTGTGTGTACATCTGTATATCTAGACTTAGATTTAGCTTTCCCTGACTTAGTCGCCATACTGATTGATATATAAACAGCTGAAGATGCACTTTACCAAAAAAGTGCTGTGCGTAACATGCGCTCCTTCCAGTATGAATCTTCAATGGCGAATGACCCTCTTTACGCCAGAGTTTACTACATGGGTTGGTCTTCCAACACATAACCATTACATATTGCCATTTACCTCAGCTCATTGGCTATCTACCCAGCTAGATTTCAAGACGATCAGTGGTCATTGGGTTAAAATATAGTCAATCAACGAAACAGCGGTCATATCATTGGTGCACAATGATGTCATTACTTTTTGTCTTCAAATCGGTTTCTTTCAGTCAATACATCCTGCGAAATTACCCATAAAGTTTGGTTGTGTTACAAACAAACCAGTTGATTGCAATGAAACCAAACATGACTTGAAAAGTCACGTTTAGTGTGTGTATTTACATCGAATGTGTCGTCGAAAATTGAATGAGACGGAATTCACGACAGAAGCGGTTCACAAAATGTTTCGTGTTAGGTTATAAAAATGGATTTTATCAAACAAAAGACCATTAATTGTGTAACAATGGGCATTGGGATTGCAAACAAAGGAAGATCGTCAAAGGTAAACAAGTTATTTTATTGCAATTTGTGATTTTGTTACGCCTGTGCTGGTTGAAATAGTTTATTTTTATGTGGCTCTGTCCTCAGATAATCGCATTGTATGCTTTCGCAGTAAATCCTTTTTTAAATCTGACAACGCAGTTGGATTAGCAAGATACTAGGCTTTCGAAACATGTGAGACACTTGTATTTTCACGAATGTTTAATATGACTATTTATGTAGCGATCACCGTATGTTGTTGAATTTAATCCCGCTAACGGGTTCGGTGCGCAGAGGTTAACAAGAAATTTGTGGAGTGGTTGAAAATGAGTTTTAACCTCATAGTCCGCCCCATCCCGCATGCGGTATCGTTACTACAGCCTCAAGCTCATTACCATAACGCAACGTTAGCGATTTCTAAAAATCGCAAATGAAATGAAATAAATATGCCTGCTCTCAAGCTCATCCTTTTCTTAACAATCCTGTCGTCTCAGATTTTCAAAATATGCTTTTGAATCAGAGAAAATCAATAATTTGTGTAAGAGTGGTGATAGCTAGCTTAGCATTTAGCGTTAGCATTTAGCACGCAACATATTCACAAAAACCAGCCAAGGAATCAAATAAAATAATTTACCTTTGAAGAACTTCAGATGTTTCAATGAGGAGACTCTCAGTTACATAGCAGATGTCCAGTTTTTCCTGAAAGATTCTTGTGTAGGACACATCGTTCCGTTTTGTTACTATGCATTTGGCTACCAAAACTAACCGAAAATTCAGTCACCTACACGTCGAACTTTTTTCCGAAATAACTCCATAATATCGACTGAAACATGCAAAACGTTGTTTGAATCAATCCTGAAGGTGGTTTGGCATATATCTCTCCATTGAAAGCCCAGTCCTTGAAGCAAACTTTGTTCTCTGATTCGAATGGAAAAATACTGGGACCTGACTTTTGCGCACCAATTGCCACGCAGACACCAAGCGGGACACTTGGCAATTGTAGTCTCTTATGGTCAATCTTCCAATGATATGCCTACAAATACGTCACAATGCTGCAGAGACCTTGGGGAAACAAGATAAAGTGTCCGTTCATTCCTGTCGCATTCACAGCCATATAAGGCGATCATGGAAAACGTAGCCTCAGAAATCCTGTTCATTTCCTGGTCGGTCAAACATCTTGGTTTTGCCCGAAGCATTTGTTCTAGGGGACTCACAGTGAAAATCTTTGCAGTTCTGGAAACGTGAGAGTGTCTTCTTTCCAAAACTATCAATTCCAAGCATATTCGAGCATCTTTTCGTGACAAAATATTGCGCTTAATACGGGCACGTCTTTTTATCCAAAAATGAAATACTGCCCCTATAGGACTAACAGGTTAATGACTCCAACCTACGTGTATGTAAACTTCCAACTTCAACTGTATATACTGTATTTTATACCATCTATAAGAGAGACTGGGAAAAGCAGGAGCTGAGACACAAAAACGCTGGTTGACTTGACAAACAAGACAAACTGACAACAGACCCAACAGAGAACACAGGTATAAATACACAGGGGAAGACGGGTGACATCTGGAAGGGGGTGTCGACAATCCCAAAGTCAGGTAAAACAGATCAGGGTGTGACAGAGACAGCCTACAGGGAGGAGGTGAGGGCACTGGGAGTGTGGTGTCATGAAAACAACCTCTTTCTCAAAGTCGACAAAACAAAGGAGATGATCGTGGACTTCAGGAAACAGTAGAGGGAGTACCCCCCTATACACATTGACGGGACAGCAGTGGAGAACACATGACGGAGAAACTTAAATGGTCCACCCACACAGACAGTGTGGTGAAGAAGGCGCAACCGCTCCTCTTCAACCTTAGGAGGCTGAAGAAATTTGGCTTGTCACCTAAAACCCTCACAAACTTTTAGATATGCACAATTGAGAGAATCCTGCCGGGCTATATCACAGCCTGGTACAGCAACTGCACCGCCCACAACCGCAAGGCTCTCCGGAGGGTGGTGCGTTCTGCACAAAGCATCACCGTGGGCAAACTAACTGCCCTCCAGGACACCTAAACCACCCAATGTCACAGGAAGGCCATAAAGATCATCAAGGACAACAACCACCCGAGCCAATGTCTGTTCACCCTGTTACCACCCAGAAGGCGAGGTCAGTACAGGTGCATCAAAGCTGGGACCGAAAGACTGAAAAACAGCTTCTCTCAAGGCCATCAGACTGTTCACCAGCAATCAAATCAAATCAAATCAAATTTTATTTGTCACATACACATGGTTAGCAGATGTTAATGCGAGTGTAGCGAAATGCTTGTGCTTCTAGTTCCGACAATGCAGTGATAACCAACAAGTAATCTAACTAACAATTCCAAAACTACTGTCTTATACACAGTGTAAGGGGATAAGGAATATGTACATAAGGATATATGAATGAGTGATGGTACAGAGCAGCATACAGTAGATGGTATCGAGTACAGTATATACATATGAGATGAGTATGTAGACAAAGTAAACAAAGTGGCATAGTTAAAGTGGCTAGTGACATAAGAATGCAGTCGATGATCTAGAGTACAGTATATACATATGCATATGAGATGAATAGTGTAGGGTAAGTAACATTATATAAGGTAGCATTGTTTAAAGTGGCTAGTGATATATTTACATCATTTCCCATCAATTCCCATTATTAAAGTGGCTGGAGTTGGGTCAGTGTCAATGACAGTGTGTTGGCAGCAGCCACTCAATGTTAGTGATTGCTGTTTAACAGTCTGATGGCCTTGAGATAGAAGCTGTTTTTCAGTCTCTCGGTCCCAGCTTTGATGCACCTGTACTGACCTCGCCTTCTGGATGATAGCGGGGTGAACAGGCAGTGGTTCGGGTGGTTGATGTCCTTGATGATCTTTATGGCCTTCCTGTAACATCGGGTGGTGTAGGTGTCCTGGAGGGCAGGTAGTTTGCCCCCGGTGATGCGTTGTGCAGACCTCACTACCCTCTGGAGAGCCTTACGGTTGAGGGCGGAGCAGTTGCCGTACCAGGCGGTGATACAGCCCGCCAGGATGCTCTCGATGCATCTGTAGAAGTTTGTGAGTGCTTTTGGTGACAAGCCGAATTTCTTCAGCCTCCTGAGGTTGAAGAGGCGCTGCTGCGCCTTCTTCACGACGCTGTCAGTGTGAGTGGACCAATTCAGTTTGTCTGTGATGTGTATGCCGAGGAACTTAAAACTTGCTACCCTCTCCACTACTGATCCATCGATGTGGATAGGGGGTGTTCCTCTGCTGTTTCCTGAAGTCCACAATCATCTCCTTAGTTTTGTTGACGTTGAGTGTGAGGTTATTTTCCTGACACCACACTCCGAGGGCCCTCACCTCCTCCCTGTAGGCCGTCTCGTCGTTGTTGGTAATCAAGCCTACCACTGTTGTGTCGTCCGCAAACTTGATGATTGAGTTGGAGGCGTGCATGGCCACGCAGTCGTGGGTGAACAGGGAGTACAGGAGAGGGCTCAGAATGCACCCTTGTGGGGCCCCGTGTTGAGGATCAGCGGGAGGAGATGTTGTTGCCTACCCTCACCACCTGTGGGCGGCCCGTCAGGAAGTCCAGTACCCAGTTGCACAGGGCGGGGTCGAGACCCAGGGTCTCGAGCTTGATGACGAGCTTGGAGGGTACTATGGTATTGAATGCCGAGCTGTAGTCGATGAACAGCATTCTCACATAGGTATTCCTCTTGTCCAGGTGGGTTAGGGCAGTGTGCAGTGTGGTTGAGATTGCATCGTCTGTGGACCTATTTGGGCGGTAAGCAAATTGGAGTGGGTCTAGGGTGTCAGGTAGGGTGGAGGTGATATGGTCCTTGACTAGTCTCTCAAAGCACTTCATGATGACGGAAGTGAGTGCTACGGGCGGTAGTCGTTTAGCTCAGTTACCTTAGCTTTCTTGGGAACAGGAACAATGGTGGCCCTCTTGAAGCATGTGGGAACAGCAGACTGGTATAGGGATTGATTGAATATGTCCGTAAACACACCGGCCAGCTGGTCTCGCATGCTCTGAGGGCGCGGCTGGGGATGCCGTCTGGGCCTGCAGCCTTGCGAGGTTAACACGTTTAAATGTCTTACTCACCTCGGCTGCAGTGAAGGAGAGACCGCATGTTTTCATTGCAGGCCGTGTCAGTGGCACTGTATTGTCCTCAAAGCGGGCAAAAAAGTGATTTAGTTTGCCTGGGAGCAAGACATCCTGGTCCGTGACTGGGCTGGGTTTCTTCTTGTAGTCCGTGATTGACTGTAGACCCTGCCACATGCCTCTTGTGTCTGAGCCATTGAATTGAGATTCCACTTTGTCTCTGTACTGACGCTTAGCTTGTTTAATAGCCTTCCGGAGGGAATAGCTGCATTGTTTATATTCGGACATGTTACCAGACACCTTGCCCTGATTAAAAGCAGTGGTTCGCGCTTTCAGTTTCACGCGAATGCTGCCATCAATCCACGGTTTCTGGTTTGGGAATGTTTTTATCGTTGCTATGGGAACGACATCTTCGACGCACGTTCTAATGAACTCGCACACCGAATCAGCGTATTCGTCAATATTTCCATCTGACGCAATACGAAACATGTCCCAGTCCACGTGATGGAAGCAGTCTTGGAGTGTGGAGTCAGCTTGGTCTGACCAGCGTTGGACAGACCTCAGCGTGGGAGCCTCTTGTTTTAGTTTCTGCCTGTATGCAGGGATCAGCAAAATGGAGTCGTGGTCAGCTTTTCCGAAAGGGGGGCGGGGCAGGGCCTTATATGCGTCGCGGAAGTTAGAGTAACAATGATCCAAGGTTTTACCACCCCTGGTTGCGCAATCGATATGCTGGTAAAATTTAGGGAGTCTTGTTTTCAGATTAGCTTTGTTAAAATCCCCAGCTACAATGAATGCAGCCTCCGGATAAATGGTTTCCAGTTTGCAAAGAGTTAAATAAAGTTCGTTCAGAGCCATCGATGTGTCTGCTTGGGGGATATATACGGCTGTGATTATAATGGAGGAGAATTCTCTTGGAAGATAATGCGGTCTACATTTGATTGTGAGGAATTCTAAATCAGGTGAACAGAAGGATTTGAGTTCCTGTATGTTTCCTTCATCACACCATGTCTCGTTAGTCATGAGGCATACGCCCCCGCCACTCTTCTTACCAGAAAGATGTTTGTTTCTGTCGGCGCGATGCGTGGAGAAACCCGTTGGCTGCACCGCCTCGGATAGCGTCTTCCCAGTAAGCCTTGTTTCTGTGAAGCAGAGAACGTTGCAGTCTCTGATGTCCCTCTGGAATGCTACTCTTGCTCGGATTTCGTCAACCTTGTTGTCAAGAGACTGGACATTGGCAAGAAGAATGCTGGGGAGTGGTGCGCGATGTGCCCTTTTTCGGAGTCTGACCAGAACACCGCCTCGTTTCCCTCTTTTTCGGAGTCGTTTCCTTGGGTCGCTGCATGCGATCCATTCCGTTGTCCTGTTTGTAAGGCAGAACACCGGATCCGCGTCGCGGAAAACATATTCTTGGTCGTACTGATGGTGAGTTGGCGCTGATCTTATATTCAGTAGTTCTTCTCGACTGTATGTAATGAAACCTAAGATGACCTGGGGTACTAATGTAAGAAATAACACGTAAAAAAACAAAAAACTGCATAGTTTCCTAGGAACGCGAAGCGAGGCGGCCATCTCAGTCGGCGCCGGACACAGAGAGGCCTCTCTAACACAGAGAGGCTGCAGTCTACATACAGACTTGAAATCATTGGCCACTTGAATAAATGGATCACTAATCACTTTAATATGTTTACATATCTTGCATTTCTCACCTCATTTATACTGTATTCTATGCTCTCTATTGCATCTTAGCCTATGCCACTCTGTCATTGCTCATATATATTTATATTTACAGTTGAAGTCGGAAGTTTACATACACGCAGGTTGGAGTCATTAAAACTAGTTTTTCAACCACTCCACAAACAAACTATAGTTTTGTCATGTCGGTTAGGACATCAACTTTGTGCATGACACAAGTCATTTTTCCAATAATTGTTTGCAGGCAGATTATTTCACTTATAATTCACTGTATCACAATTCCAGTGGGTCAGATGACATACACTAAGTTGACTGTGCCTTTAAACAGCTTGGAAAATTCCAGAAAATTATGTGATGGCTTTAGAAGCTTCTGATAGGCTAATTGGCATAATTTGAGTCAATTGGAGGTGTACCTGTGGCTGTATTTCAAGGCCTACCTTAAAACTCAGTGCCTCTTTGCTTGACATCATGGGAAAATCAAAAGAAACCATCCAAGACCTCAGAAGAAAAACTGTAGACTGGTTCAAGTCTGGTTCATCCTTGGGAGCAATTTCCAAACGCCTGAAGGTACCATGTTCATCTGTACAAACAATAGTACGCAAGTATAAACACCATGGGACCAAGCAGCCGTCATACCGCTCAGGAAGGAGATGTGTTCTGTCTCCTAGAGATTAACGTATTTTGGTGCGAAAAGTGCAGATCAATCCCAGAACAACAGCAAAGGACCTTGTGAAGATGCTGGAGGAAACAGCTACAAAAGTATTATATCCACAGTAAAATTAGTCCTATATCGACATAACCTGAAAGGCCTCTCAGCAAGGAAGAAGCCACTGCTCCAAAACCGCCATAAAAAAAAGCCCGACTACGGTTTGCAACTGCACATGGGGACAAAGATCGTACTTTTTGGAGAAATTACCTCTGGTCTGATGAAACAAAAATAGAACTGTTTGGTCATAATGACCATCGCTAAGTTTGGAGGGAAAATGGGGAGGCTTGTCAGCCAAAGAACACCATCCCAACCGTGACGCACGTGGGTGGCAGCATCATGTTGTGGGGGTGCTTTGCTGCAGGAGGGACTGACGCACTTCACATAATAGAATGCATCAAGAGGAAGGGAAATTATGTGGATTTATTGAAGCAACATTTCAAGACATCAGTCAGGAAGTTAAAGCTTGGTCGCAAATTGGTCTTCTAAATGGACAATGACCCCAAGCATACTTCCAAAGTTGTGGCAGAATGGCTTATGGACAACAAAGTCAAGGTATTGGAGTGGCCATCACAAAGCCCTGACATCAATCCCATAGAAAATTTGTGGGCAGACCTGAAAAGCTTGTGCGAGCAAGGAGGCCTACAAACCTGACTCAATTACACCAGCTCTGTCAGGAGGAATTGGCCAAAATTCACCCAACTTATTGTGGGAAGCTTGTGGAAGGCTAACTGAAACATTTGACCAAAGTTAAACAATTTAAAGGCAATGCTACCAAATACTAATTGAGTGTGTATGTAAACTTGTGACCCACTGGGAATGTGATAAAAGGAATAAAAGCTGAATTGAATCATTCCCTCTACTATTATTCTGACATTTCACATTCTTAAAATAAAGTGTTGATCCAAACTGACCTAAGACAGGACATTCTTACTAGGATTAAAAGTCAGGAATTGTGAAAAACTGAGTTTAAATGTATTTTCGCTAAGGTGTATGTAAACTTCCGACTTCAACTGTATGTCCTGTTTTGTTTCATGCCAAATTAACTGCATAGGCCAACAGCCTAGGACTGATTTTGCAATTTAGGTCTGTCCAGAAAGGTACATTAGCAGGCCACTCATATCGTGTAGACCTATTTTGTCAGGATTTAGTCCGGTGTTAAG
The DNA here is from genome assembly GCF_034236695.1 of Oncorhynchus nerka. NCBI lineage: Eukaryota > Metazoa > Chordata > Actinopteri > Salmoniformes > Salmonidae > Oncorhynchus > Oncorhynchus nerka. The sequence continues at coordinate 20,984 of NW_027039747.1, read as the reverse complement.
AAAGGCCTACTGTAGGTAAATATGGACCTCTCCTTCAACTTCCCGCCCATTAATGTTGTAGCCTATTTTACATTGGTGTATGCTAATATTAGTGTGAGAGATTTGAAGGTTTTTTTGGGCTCAACAAGTGTTATTCATGTGTATCTTAGAGGGTACCAATGAGCAACAAATATTTGCAGAAGAAAAGGGCTGACAAATATTGAAGTATGGACACCCAGCAGAGACTGTGTAATACGCTAACAGATGTATATGTTAAGTGTTTCACCACATCTTCTGTCCAGAACTGTTGCAACAAATCTGAGTCACTGCTTCCTGATGCTCCCTGGCGACAGCCACTCCACCTGTGTATCTAGAGGTGGGTAGAGCTTTTGAACCAGTACCTCGTCATTGGTGATAGAACCCAAAGTTTGAACTGATGCTCGAACGTTCCACAATTCATCAAACACTTGTTTGAGGTGTCATGGCGTTGGCCTGGGGGATAGGTTAATGACAGTCATAAATACCTCTTCCCCCCTTTTCCTCTCTCTACCCTACTGATGTTACATTTGCAAACCCCTTTGGTTAACATAGAGATTCTGGAAGCATCAGAAGGTGGGGAAATTAACTATATTCTGGTAATCCGACCAATTGAACATATGCGGTGGTACTTAATGAATATGATGTCAGTTCGGTTGTCATCTGAGACATTCTCATCAATGATAAGATGACATAAAGTCTACAGTGGAAAGTCTAGACATCAGAGATTCACATGGAATTGTTGTTCAATTTAAATGTTTGAATATGAAATTATTCGTGATGGGATGAAATATGATTTTAGCTTCTAAAATGTGAGATTTGGGTTTTCATAAGGTTAGGGCTATGCTCAATCAGTGGCCTGCCCCTGTGAAGGGACATGGGCTATAAAACCTCTGGGCAGCACGGCCTTCCATCTACCACCAACCTACTGAAGCACAGCTCAGAGTAAATATTTATTACATTTTCCTTTTCCAAATGGGCGGTAATTTAGAATGCATAAGATACTGTATTTACGATAGCACAGCTTCTCCCTGTGTCCCTCAGTCTTCCCGCTCTTTCACTCAACCCCAGCCCCTTTTCTTTTGTGTAACCAGCTGTCATATCTGTTCTGCCCGCTAGGACGTTTTCCTTTATGATGTCATTTGTAATCAAGTTATGATTAATTATGTGTATGTGTAATTCTGTGTGATTAGTTAAACCCAATTTTGTATTTCTGATTCAACTTGTTAGCCAGGGTTCGTACAGATAACCAAGAATTTACAACTTTCAGATGAGACTGAATTAAGGTGAAGATTAATATTGACTGCTTTTGATGTAAAATATTACTAGGTCTTTAAGAGTTTATTCGGAAGATAACAGCTCTATAAATATTATTTCATGGTGCCCCAACTCTCTAGTTAATTACATTTACATGATTAGCTCAATCAGGTCATATTAATTACGGATAAATGATTTTATAGAATAGCATGTCATATCACTTAATCCGGCATAGCCAAAGACACGACAAGAGGTTTCTAAATTCTTTATAGCTACACATATGTAAAGAAAAACTCTTCACAAATTTTTTGAGGATATTGTTACATCTTGAGAGGTAAACAAAGCCTTGCATTGTATTATTAATTTATTTGCTCAGAACTAATACAGGCAACGGCATTAACATCTAAAGTGCATCCCAACCGTGACGCACGTGGGTGGCAGCGTCATGTTGTGGGGGTGCTTTGCTGCAGGAGGGACTGACGCACTTCACATAATAGAATGCATCAAGAGGAAGGGAAATTATGTGGATTTATTGAAGCAACATTTCAAGACATCAGTCAGGAAGTTAAAGCTTGGTCGCAAATTGGTCTTCTAAATGGACAATGACCCCAAGCATACTTCCAAAGTTGTGGCAGAATGGCTTATGGACAACAAAGTCAAGGTATTGGAGTGGCCATCACAAAGCCCTGACATCAATCCCATAGAAAATTTGTGGGCAGACCTGAAAAGCTTGTGCGAGCAAGGAGGCCTACAAACCTGACTCAATTACACCAGCTCTGTCAGGAGGAATTGGCCAAAATTCACCCAACTTATTGTGGGAAGCTTGTGGAAGGCTAACTGAAACATTTGACCAAAGTTAAACAATTTAAAGGCAATGCTACCAAATACTAATTGAGTGTATGTAAACTTGTGACCCACTGGGAATGTGATAAAAGGAATAAAAGCTGAATTGAATCATTCCCTCTACTATTATTCTGACATTTCACATTCTTAAAATAAAGTGTTGATCCAAACTGACCTAAGACAGGACATTCTTACTAGGATTAAAAGTCAGGAATTGTGAAAAACTGAGTTTAAATGTATTTTCGCTAAGGTGTATGTAAACTTCCGACTTCAACTGTATGTCCTGTTTTGTTTCATGCCAAATTAACTGCATAGGCCAACAGCCTAGGACTGATTTTGCAATTTAGGTCTGTCCAGAAAGGTACATTAGCAGGCCACTCATATTGTGTAGACCTATTTTGTCAGGATTTAGTCCGGTGTTAAGAAAGGCCTACTGTAGATATTGTTACATCTTGAGAGGTAAACAAAGCCTTGCATTGTATTATTAATTTATTTGCTCAGAACTAATACAGGCAACGGCATTAACATCTAAAGTGGTAATGAAAAGCTCCCACTTGTAAAGTTAAGATATGCAAGCAAACAGAGTTTTTTTTTTTAGATGTCAACATCATAACATCACACCAAATGTAACGTATGTAGCTACAACACTGTTTAGTTATGGCTACATATTGTTTTGTCTGCTTGGTTACAAAAAAGACGTAGACAAACGCCCAAGTTTGTCTGGCTCTCGGTGACACGCAATGTACACTGACAATCTCCTCCCACTCCACCCATGGAGATCTAACCACAGACCTATGGGTTCTAACTGTAAAATGAAAAGCTCTGTGTGTAAAATATCGACATGGTGTGAAGAGAGGGACACATTGCTGATCAGGGTTTTCACTTAGCAAATGTTGTATTAGGCTGAATTTATACTCCCCTAGATATTCTCAGTAGAGGCTTTGTGACATCACCTTTCACTACACAGAGGGCTAAGTACAGAGATTTTTTTGGTGCATGCCGTAAGTTAAAGCTTTAAGTACTGGTGTCTTGCTACGGTGAACGTTTGGTGGAGTATAAACCCAGCTTCAGTCACACGTTTGTTTAAAATACTTATGAAACCTTCAAATGGGGGGACAATATACATCAAGTTATTTAATTTCTAAACTGTTAAACAGATATGTATGAAAATACCCTCAAATAGAAGGTGACATTCTGTAGGCTGGACAATAGAACGAGTCAAAATTCACCCAAGGCTGAAAAACGGCATTAGAACGTTGGCTAAGCTGGAACACTAGCATGAGCCTTGGAATCGAAAGTTCGCAAAACCTGTTTTGACTGGAACGATTCTTAGATTTCCATTTCGCCTAAATGGCACAAAAACATTTAGCCCTTTTTATTTCACCAGTACAATCTGTTCGCTGGACAAAACTGGAAAAAAACTACTTGTGAAGAAAGTGAACATCCGCACTTCGATGGTGTCAACTATGCTTATGCCTGCGTAATGAGTTGGGAAAAAGGAAAACTTCTGACTATTTCTGGTCTAGTGATTGATGAAAAACGAGCTCGCTGCCCAGACTTACAGAATTACAAAGAGGAGATTCTCTTGATTAAAATTGTGCCAGACTTGAAAAAATCAAAATATATACATTCTGAGATATTTGGCGAAATAGACCGGCATGCCTCTCCATAGGAAAACAATGTGGGGAGCTCAGCGTTCCAAGGGCAAAAAGTATTTTGGGGATAGCATTTGATGACAACCGAGCTCGCTGCCCAGACCTACATAATAAGAGGAGATTCTCATGATTAAAATGGCGTCTGACTTGAGAAAATCTAAATATACACATTGCTATATTTTCCCTATAGGAATTAATGGGACGAGCTCAGAGTTCCATGTGTCATTTTTTGTTTTTGTTTACATTTGAACTATAAACAACGTGAGCAGGTCTCATTCCCAACAATAGCGAAGCAGGTATTGTGACGTAGAACAATACGTTAGGAATAGAATGTTCGGAATGCAAGTTGGTGCCACGGTGTTCAAATGAACTAATAGGAGCTGGCAGGGTGAAAAATACCCTAAAATAAGTAATTACTTCAAAACGACGGCAAGCAGCTGGGAATATGGTCATATTATGAAACTGGGCTCCATGGCGGATGCAATGAACTAGTTTTTATCAGAAAAATGTCACATGTCCAGCCTACATTCTGTACTGTTGCCTCGTGTAAACATTTGATCTCAAATCCAAAGTGCTGGAGTATAGAGTCAAATTAAACATTTTAGCTTCACTGTACAAATAAATACGAAGGGGAGTGTATGTCTATATATTTTGATTTACAACAGGATTGATTGAGTCTCTGTAAGACTGCCAAAGCGATTCTCCTTTGCACTGCTCTTGAGAAATTGTTGTTCTGATAACTCATGGCTAAAAATAAGGCCTGCTGACCTACATATAAGGGAGGTCTCCCATCAAATGATTAGTTTCACATTATAATTATATCACATCAATGACATTAAATACAGCTTTAATACTTATTAAATGGACATGTATTCATGAGTGCCAGGATCCAGATCCTGTTCTTGGAAACGTAATGCGTACACATTTTGGCACCTCAACCATTGCTATGACCAGCGTAAATATTTACCCTGGTGAGTCTAAGGAGTGGCAGTGAATGAAGTGGGAATGACCATTTAATGGCCATTTTTTCAAGCGATTAATGAACTATGGTATGATTATATTGCTATATCATTAAAATAAGAGGTTAGGGCATCAGTGCAGAGTCCAATTTCTCTGGTTAGATGGGCTGACATGTCTTCCTGTTGATGGAATTAAAATGTTGATATAATTTCAAGATTAATTGAAAGCTGCAGTACAGTACATACAGCAAGACATAAAGCAAGAAAGGCTTTATTAAAGGGGACGTTCATGATATTACAACTTGTTAGATGGTTCCTCATCCTCTGTTTTGCCAGCCCTCCCGAAGTGCATTTCCGGTCAGTACCATGCAAAAATCTGACTATTTGCTTGTGCAAGTGGGGACACTTCTAGCTGAGGAGTAAGTTTCACACAACCCCATGTGCCCTTCACATATGCTTCCATTGATTGATAGCTAGTAGTAGCTAAAGTTAGCTGAAGTGTGTAGTGGCTGTTTAAAGAAAACTGAAGTAAGAGTTACATTTTCTCCTGGCCCACTGACTACTTTCAGGGGAAGAACCATCTAACATCAAGTTGTAAAATACCGAATTTCTAATGTGAGGTTTAGCCAAGCCTAGGTTGCACAATTGGGACTATTCCATTAGTTCCATTATAACAGGCAAGTTAATCTAGTGCAACTCAAATATTTGACAAATGTATTTGACCCAGGTCTGGTATTTTTCTTGCTTCAACTTTGGATCACTAGAAATGTCCTTGTTTTCCATGAAAACATACATAAAATGAGTTGCAAAATGTATAAGAAATATAGTCAAGATGTTGACAAGGTTATAAATAATGATTTTAATTTAAATAATAATTGTGTCCTTCAAACTTTTCTTTCGTCAAAGAATCCTCAATTGCAGCAATTACAGCCTTACCGACCTTTGGCATTCTAGTTATCAATTTGTTGAGGTAATCTGAAGAGATTTCACCCCATGTTTCATGAAGCACCTCCCACACGTTGGATTGGCTTGATGGGCAGTTCTTACATACCATATGGTCAAGCAGCTCCCACAACAGCTCAATAAGGTTGAGATCCAGTGATTGTGCTGACCACTTCATTATAGACAGAATACCAGCTGACTGCTTCTTCCCTAAATAGTTCTTGCATAGTTTGGAGCTGTCCTTTGGGTCAATGTCCTGTTGTAGGAGGAAATTGGCTCAAATTAAACGCCGTCCACGGGGTATGGCATGGCATTGCAAAATGGTGAATTTCCTTCCTTCTTCAAGATCCCTTTTACCCTGTACTAATCTCCCACTTTACCACCACCAAAGCACCCCCAGACCCTCACATTGCCTCCACCATGCTTGACAGATGGCGTCAAGCACTCATCCAGCATCTTTTCATTTTTTCTGCGTCTCACGAATGTTCTTCTTGTGATTCGAACACCTAAAACTTAGATTTGTCTGTTCATAACACTTTTTCCCCCAATCTTCATCTGACCAGTGTCTGTGTTCTTTTGCCCATCTTAATCCATTCTTTTTATTGACCAGTCTGAGATATGTCTTTTTCTTTGCAACTCTACCTAGAAGGCCAGCATCCCGGAGTCGCCTCTTCACTGTTGATGCTGAGACTGGTGTTTTGCGGGCACTATTTAATAAAGCTGCCAGTTGAGGACTTGTGAGCCGTCTGTTTTTCAAACGAGACACTGTAATGTACTTGTCCTCTTGCTCAGTTGTGCACCGGGGCCTCCCACTCCTCTTTCTATTCTGGTTAGAGCCAGTTTGAGCTGTTCTCTGAAGGGAGTAGTACACAGCGTTGTATGAGATCTTCAGTTTTTTGGCAATTTCTCACATGGAATAGCCTTAATTTCTCAGAACAATTATAGACTGATGAGTTTCAGAAGAAAGTTCTTTGTTTCTGGCCATTTTGAGCCTGTAATCAAACCCACAAATGCTGGTACTCCAGATACTCAACTAGTCTAAAGAAGGCAAGTATTAATGCTTCTTTTTTTCAGCTGTGCTAACGTAATTGCAAAAGGGTTTTCTAATGATCAATTAGTCTTTTAAAATAATAAACTTGGATTAGCTAACACAACATGCCATTGGAACACAGGAGTGATGGTTGCTGATAATGGGCCTCTGTACGCCTATGTAGATATTCCATTAAAAAATCTGCCGTTTCCAGCTACAATAGTCATTTACAGCATTAACAATGTCTACACTGTATTTCTGATCAATTTGATGTTATTTTAATGGACAAAAAAATAGCTTTTCTTTCACAAACAAGAACATTTCTAAGTGACTCCAAACTTTTGAACGGTAGTGTATATGTTGTATATGTTAGGGATGCAATGGTACAGTGGGCCCACGGTTCGGTATGTATCATGGTTTGTGGGCCACGATATGGTTTTGGTGTCTTTATATTTAAGAAAAGTGTGTGCTTGTATGAATCTCATACGAGTTTGCAACACGTAGCTCTTCATCTCCCAATCCAGTACATAGTGAACGGTCACAGTGAGGTAGGTTCCAGTACATAGTGAACCGTCACAGTGAGATAGCTTCCAGTACATAGTGAACCGTCACAGTGAGGTAGCTTTGAGTTGCTCTGGAGGTCCAACTATCAATGGTGTGAGCTAGATAGGGTGTCTGTGTCAATTCGTTTTCAATTTCTCTTTGTGATGTTTCATAGAGTTTGGGAATTACTTTGCTGCTGAAATGTGTATTGGAGAGGACATTGTAACGCGGTTACATTTTTAGCATCAGGTGATGAAATCCCGAGTCAGTAAACCACGAATAGGGCTGCAAATCTTTGGCTATGAATACTCCCACTGCTTTCGTTATTTTATTATGTTTTTCTGAATTTGTTGGAAATTGTTGTTGGAAGGCAGCAGCGAGAAATTGTTGTGTTTTCGCAAACGAGTGAACTCTCCTAGCTCCAGCTCCACCTGCAAGGGATATGGCCGGGTGATGGTGACGTAAATGACACATTATGTAAGAAGTGTTTCCACTCGAGTAGAGGACAGTGTCAAAGCAATGCTTGCAGACTGTACTTTGTTTGTTTACGGTCTTTTTACCCTCGTCGTCGTATTGAACGCTGAATCCAAAATGTTCCCACACAGCGGACTTGAAAGACGGCGGTGCCTCTTCAAATTTGCTTCTCTCTGTCTCGCTAGCACTCGCCATTGTCATGTTGGAGCTGAGAGAATATTTGTTTTTAGTTTCCCATATCTTCATGGGGCCCCTTTAGGGAGGTTTCCTACTGAGATATCATTTCACGTCGTCTATTGGTTGTTTAATGGGGAAGGGGTTGTGGTCACTGCGGTTGCCACATTTTGAGACATTGCTATGGAGTAAAGTTTGTCACCCCTCAGGAGACCCCTAACGGCCTGTGGCCCCAAGCAGTTGCCTGCCAAGCTTGTTCACAAACTCCGCTTCTGGTTCTGTGGATCTGAATGTACAAAGTGTATGTAGTCTGCAATGCAATAAGCAAGTTTTGGAAATGATCGGAAAATGACAGGCATAACGTAATTCCGTGGTTCATGTGTGCGTATTGAACCGTAGGAGGTGTACAGAACGGTCCGACTACATACTGTGTACCGTTGCATCCCTAGTATAAGTACCGTCCTGGATATCTGTACCGTTGACCCAAAATAATAATTAAGTTAATTATTGGCCATAGGGATATACAGCACAGAGCTCTCTGGTTGTTGTGTACAGTTCTAAATGGCCCTTCTAGTGTGTCGTCTCCATGGCACTGTGCGCTAATGACTAAAACCAATTATTTTGCTAAATGTTATGGGGTAATTACGCATTATTCTTCTTGTGGCGTTAAAAATGAATACTGGTATAATGTACAAACTGATTTATTTGGTAACACTTTACTTTAAAGTAGGCTACACATACAGTATAAATCAATTATTTGTAGTTTATAAGTGTGTATATAAGTAGCTAAAATGCCTTTATTGTGTCCTATTAGCGATATGTTAGGCTCTAGTTAAGTGTTTTCTAATTCAAGTATTATAAGTCATGTGTTAGCCATGATAAAGGCAATATTATTTAATAAGAGAAAGTTACACAAGAAACATACTTTTTGTAGACATTCTCCCATTCCTCTCTTCCCTCATCAACTCATCCCACCCCTCTGACTTCAAAATGGCCCGAGTTGCTTTCCCCTCAAGAAACCAACACTCATCTAACGTCAAAAACGATATACCTGTATCCCTACTTTCTTTTCTTTCCAAAACACGAGTGTGCCGTCTCTGATCAACTTTCTCGTTATTTCTCTCCGAACGACCTTCTTGACCCTAACCAGTAAGCCGTCAAGACGGGTTACTCAACCGCGAATGCTCTTCTCTGTTTTACGGAGGCTCTCCGCACTTCCAAAGCTGACTATCTCTCCTCTGTTCTCATCCTCCAAGGTCTATCTGCTGCCTTCAACATCGTGAACCATCAGATCCTCCTCTCCACCCTCTCAGGGCTGTGGGTGTCAGGATCTGCACACTCTTGGATTGGATCCTACCTGGCAGGCCGCTCCTACCAGGTGACATTGAGAGGATCTGTGTCTGCATCACATACTCTCACTACTGGTATCCCCCATGGCTCGGTTCTAGGCCCTCTCCTCTTCTCTCTATACGCCAAGTCGGCTCCGTAATATCCTCACATGGTCTCTCCTATCATTGCTACACTATGACACTCAACTACTTTTCTCCTTCCCCCTTCTGACACCCAGGTGGGGGCACGCATCTGTGCGTGACTGGCAAATATCTCAACGTGGATATCAGCCCACCACCTCAAACTTAACTCAACAAGACGGAACTGCTCTTCCTCCAGGGGAAGGCCTGCCTGCTCAAACACTTCTCCATTACGGTTGACAACTCCGAAGTGTCGCCCTCTCAGAGTGCAAAGAACCTTGGCGTGACCCTGGACAACATCCTGTCGTTCTCTGCAAACATCAAAGCAGTGACCCGCTCCTGCATGCTCTACAACATCTGTAGAGTATGACCCAAGTTCTCTCATGTTACCCCGCTCCTCCGCACACTCCACTGGCTTCCAGTCAAAGCTTGCATCCACTACAAGACCATGGTGCTTACCTATGGAACAGCAATAGGAACTGCCCCTCCCTAACTTCAGGCTATGTTCAACTTGTTACCATTTACTTTCAAGGATACGACTGTATGTTTAAATTACAAGATGGTATCAATATCCTTAATAATCTTGGCAAAGGTCTAGTTGGGGATACAGTTTATGTAGAATCTTTCTAACCCTTGTGTGAAATTCATGAATAGCTCAGTGACAATTGCATTTTCAAATCATCAATCACATGATGCTTTGCAACAAGAACACAGTTTTCAACAATACCTTCCGTTCAATCACAGTTTTAATGGCTGTATTTTTAATCCTAAAGGGGGTTTTCATGCCAAAACACTCATTTTGAACCTCAGTTCTGGGTCGTTCCATTTGATTTCATTCACTTTTTGTCCACACCCCTTTTGATTTGAACAAAACCTTCCATAAATATTTGCCCATGGTAGAAGTGGTCAGAAAGCGGAGCTAGAATTGCTCAACGTTGACCTATTTTGCATACCCCATCTCACCATGAGACATCCATGTCTTCAGCACTGGAAAGGGTAAATGGTTGAGTATGTCATCATTTAAAACCTTGCAGACAGTGTTGTAAGACTATTTCAACTTAAATAGGAATGCCTGTTCTATGATCTATATTTCTATGATTTCAATTAGGTTTGTATGGAAGATTGACAAAACAATTTAAAACAACTGATGTTCCCATTCAAGTCAACATTCTCTGATGTGGGGACCTCCAACCATCTTTGTGCTACCATTTGAAAGTAGAAATGTTGATTTTATCTGTCAAAACATGACACCATTGTCAGTCACAACATAAACACCTCAGATGTTCTAAAATACACTCTTAAGCTACAATATATGCGAAGATTGAGTACATGCATTTTTAGATAATTGATGTTAGAGGTAAAAAAAAAATATATATATATTTTTCAATTATTATTATAAAATAGTTTGACTACCCTATTTGCAAGCTTTTAAATAATATCAAACTAAACCGTTGATCTTTTCCAGTGATGAAGACATGGATGTCTTAGGGTAGGGTGGGGTATGAAAAAGGGGTCAACTTTGAGCACCTCTATCTCCTAAATGTTTTGGCATTCAGGTCCAAAGGGTTACTTTCTGACTACTTCTACGATGGGCAAAAATGTATAGAAAGTTTTGTTCAAGTTAAAAGAGGTGCAGTCAAAATGTTATTGAAATCAAATGGAACGACCCTTATACAAGAATATTGATATAAGGACATGAGGTGGTGGAGCTACATTCCACAGCAGCACATAATCACATTGTGCATTACAACAATACTAATGGCATTTTGAAAACGTTTCGTGTTTATAAAACAATTCATTAGTAATGTAACCAAGGGTTTTCTTTCATATTAAGTCATGAGCAGCATTGCCATTGTGTGTAAAAACTCTTTGTGATAAGAGAAACAATAAGAAATTGTAGCCTCAGTGTAAGGACAATAGATTGAGTCAGTAATCACTCTTATCAGAGGAACACACCTGCAGTGTGTTATGTTGGTCTGTTGAATGAGTCATCAAAAGATAAACAAAACATATTAACACAAACACTTTTTGAACTGTTTTGGTGTTTATTCAGTCCATATATATATTTTAATAAATAAATAAAATAATTCTAATAGATAACTAATGCAACAATAATGGTTATGGACAGTGTCTCCTGAATGATGGGTCAGGGATATATCCTCCTGGGTTGTGGTTCAACTGAAGACTAGGTTGACACATGCGTTTATTTGGTTGGTCTCAATAAATATTGGAACTTGGTCACAAGGTAAACAAATCTAGGAACCACTTGTTTATGACACCTCTTTCTGTGCAATGAGCAAATGGGGTTTAAACCTCTTATACTGAATTGAGAGGGCCATGAACTCCTTTGGATGGAGCCAATCCTTCTGCCACACCTTCACGTCTATTAGAACTTAAGACCCTCCTTTCACTCAGGTGGTATAAAACCAAGCTAAATACCTTTCTCATACCACCTGTGTTCACTACCCAGAGGATGACCATGGGGACAACACAGACACCCACATGGGTGTTAATATGGATGGCTCTGGCGATTGGTTTAACTGCCTCTCAAAGTGGTAGGTAGAATCCGTGATTTTGATTTACATGAAACCTTGTACTTTAGTGTTGACAGGGCTAAACTGTATGTTACTGTATGTCATAGCGCTCTCATAATAGCTCCAATGTTTATCTCATTGGACAGCCTAACAATGAGGGAATATGCTCAGTCCTGCCTTTATGTGCCTTTTAAGCATGGGTTATGATTGATGAACAGGTAAATGTAGGATTGGCAAGAGAACTACATAACAGAGCCTGAAATATACAGGATTCCATAATGATTTACAGTAAAACTTCATGTAACGTAATAACATAAACTTTGATTTCAGAGGATACAACAAAGGCCACAGTTAACATCATCCCCTCAATGTCAAGGATGCCTGAGATTGCAGGTAAGCTTCATAATACATGTGCTATACAGATGCATGAGCCCTGAGGATGATGACAATGATTAACACTGCAGCCTTACATATCCACAGACAATGGTGAAAGGACAATAACCATGATGGAGACAGTCATAACAAGTAGTGCAACAGGTTTTGTGGATTAGCTGTGGTTTAAAAGCAAGAAGTAGGCTAGCTCATTCATTTATATTTGAAGTTCATAAACATAATAGACATTGGATGTACTTTGAAAAGTCTTGGTATTTTAGTTGATTAAATATTGAATTTGGCGATTACTACTATAGCCCATGGAAACGCATTGAATAACACATTTATAAATGCCATAAATCTCTGGAGACATAAGAAATCTCAGGGAACATTTGTGTTTTTTTTACACATATTTAACCCCTTTTATTTTGTTGGCACAAAACTACCTCCATACTTCCATTAAATTGTATGGGTTTACTTCAGACGAGTCCCGTGACACTTGTGGGGGTCGTAGACCAAACGGTTCGAACGCAAAAGACAGAAGTTGGCACATCGGCGGTACCGACATCAGATGAGTTCTGTGACACCATAGAGTGGTCATATTAGCTAGTAGGCAAAATCGTTTGGACGCTAAAGACGTTTTGGTGAGAATACCGATTTTCAGGATGTACCCTGGTGTGACAAACAGCTCTGTGCCTCTGCTACTTTCAACCGCAGATGCGGAAGGTTGACATATGTGGATGCGGTGGATTGAGACTCAGACCCATGCAAAACAGATATCCTTAGCTTAAACTGACAGATTTTTATGAGGATTTTTTTATTATGTTAATTAGATTGACACACTGGTGCGTCAGTAGACTCTTTTGTGAGTGAGTAAAGCATATCTAGCAGTCAACCAATGGACTCCTAGTTAAAAGCAAGGTTTTACGACGGGCAAAAATGGGAAATAATATCTGCTCCCCGTTACCTATTCATTTCTTTCTAAATATCTAAAGATAAAACCTGCTGAGTTGTATGCTATCATAGCTGAATTGGTTTTCCTTTCCCCCAGGAGTGAGTCCTATACATAATGGCCAAGTCTGCAGTACGTGGGGTAACTACCACTTCAAGACCTTTGATGGAGACATCTTTCAGCTCCCCTCCACCTGCAACTATGTTGTGACCTCACTGTGCCATAGCAGTTATGAGGATTTCAACATCCAGATGAGACGGCAGGTGGTGGACAACCAGCCCACCATTAGCAAGATCACCATGAAGCTGGATGGCACAGTGGTGGAGCTATCCAAGGGTTCCATTGTTGTTAATGGGAATAAGTAAGTTCCTCAATAATTTCTCATGGAACTGTATTTTTTAATCAGTGCTCAAGTATTTGGATGTTTTATTGTTGTCCCAGTCGCGTTGACTTAACAGATTAGACTCAACCTTATACTGTGTAATTATGCTCAAGCACATATTTACAGTGAAAGAGATGAGAATGTTGTTTTTAAAGTATCAATGAAAATGTCAAAAAATGAAGTCAATTGAGCTAATGTAAAAGTGGTTGGTCTGACTAAGTTCTAGTTGAATCTAGTGCTTTGTCTTCCTCTTCCTCCAGTGCCACCTTACCATTCAGCCAGTCTGGTATTCTCATTGAAGAGACTACCTCCTACATCAAGATCAAAGCAAAACTGGGATTGGTAGCCATATGGAACCAGGATGATTCCTTCTTGGTAGTACAACAATTATGCATTTATGAATATTTCTAGGTGGAGTTAGGTTTTTGCGGTGTGGTCAATGTCTACATTTGTGCTGTGGTGGGCACTGTGTTAACAACAGTTAAGGTAGTCCTAATCTATAGTTATTTTATTAAGGAATAGGTTGTCACTCCTGTTAAATCTTTGTTTTGTTAGTCACTTCCCGTTTTTGTCGAGTGTTATGCGGTTATGGAGGTAAAATGTCACCCTGAAATGTCTAATGGTCTTCTATTTCAGGTGGAGATGGACATCAAATTCAGAAATAAGACCTGTGGTCTATGTGGAGATTTTAATGCAATTCAGCAATTTGATGAGTTCTATAGCCATGGTACATTTTCACTGACAATATCAACACATCAACCATTGCCTATTATTTGGAATACAGTTGACATTTAACAATAATTGGATTTATTTTTATGCCAAAGGTATGAAATTGTCCGCTGTCGACTTCGGAAACTTCTGGAAATTGGATGGTCCCACTGAAAGCTGTACTGAAAACACACTGCCTTCAAATCAGAAATGCCCCAATCTGGTAGGTTACACTTTATTGCTTATGATAAGAATAGGGATATTGGCTAGGCTGCTGTGTACTTAACAAACATGTGGGGCCTGAAATGACTGACTCCTGATAAAGATTTGCAAAAATGACTGTTTACTGCTACAGTATATTGTGTGCTCCATTACTTGGAAAATTATATTATTTTATACTAATACAATTGCTCTGAGAAAGAGATTTTGTTTATACGTCATATTTTCTTTCTCTCCAGTCAAGGGTCAAAATTATTGACACCCCTGTTTTCAATACCTTTCAATACCACACCTTGCAAATAATGGCACTGAGCCATTTTCTAAAATGTTTTATGAGTTGGAGAACACATTCTGAGGGATTTTAGACCATTCCTCCATACAGAATCCTTCAAAATCCTTGATATCCTTTGTCTGTGCTTATGGGCGGCCCTCATTCAAACCACAGATTTTCAATGAGTGTCAAGTTCGGAGACTGAGTTGATTTGATGTGTGCATGGGGTTATTGTATTGCTGGAAGATCCACTGAATGCAAAGTGGCAGTGGCAACAAGGTTTTGGCAAAAATGTCCAGGTACTGGGTAAAGTTCATGATTGATATTTACAAGAGCTCCAGGACCAGTGGATGCAAAATAGCCCCTTTTTGCAATGGCCATCTCAGTCTTTCTTTGAAACCCATTGAAAATCTGGGGTTTGAATTAAAGAGGGCAGTCCATAAGAACAGACAAAGGGACATCAAAGATCCTAAACAGTGAAGGCTGCTGAGGGAAAGACGGCTCGTAATAATGTCGGGAACGGAGTAAAGGGAATACCATTCCACTAATCGCTCCAGCCATTACCACGAGCCCGTCCTCCCCCAATTAAGTTGCCACCAACCTCCTGTGGTCCTAATTTGTTCTCCAACTCCTAAAACAGTTTGGAAAAAGGATTATTGCAGTTTTCCTCACAAGGTGAAGTACTGAAAGATAGTGAAAACAGGGATGTCAATCATTTTGACCCGTACCTTTCTGAGATTATTTTTATTTACTTTTTAAACAAAATCTCTTTCTAGAAGCAATCGTATAAATATAAAAAAATATATATTTGACCAAATCTGTTTTGCATTTATTTTATACAGTAATTTCTGCTCTTCTTTATCAAGGGTGTCAATCATTTCAGACTCCACTGTATTTTTCCTAATTATAACATCTCTCTGTTTTTGTTTGATAGAAACCAGTTTGTGAGCAGTTGCTCTCCGGTCCTGCCTTCAGCAGCTGTAAGGACTTGTTGGCCATCGACTCATTTGTTGAGGCCTGTGTATCTGACCTGTGCCACTGTGATAACAGCACCAACTCCTTCTGCCTGTGCAACACTATCTCAGAGTACTCCCGTCAGTGTGTTCACGCAGGGGGGGAAGCCCAAACAATGGAGGACTGAACAGTTCTGCTGTAAGCATGCCCTTACTCCCCGTATCAACATTCAAATCGCACATTGGTTGGTTGCAACAGAGTACTCATATTTTGACATAACCTTACCTTTGCAGATAAGACATGCCCCTTCAACATGGAGTACCAGGAGTGTGGAAACCCCTGTGTTGACACCTGCTCCAACCCTGAGAGAGGCCAGCTGTGTGAGGACCACTGCTCAGATGGCTGCTTTTGTCCTCCCGGTAGGCAGACGTATTTAAACGTTCTCTGCACATCCTCTTCTTCAAAGAGATGTAATAAAAATCCATTGGAATGGAGCAGACTGTATACTGATAGAATGCAAAGCAATTGATTCCATATTGTGGACTGGACTCTGTTGCGTTACAAAGGCAATTACGAGTTTGGTGTTTTGTAATGGCCTGGTATACTATCTGATTAATGTGGTATTTAGTTCCTGACACAAGGACAAGTCAGTTGATCAGAATATGTCATGGAGATTCAGAAATGGTCTGTCGAGACAGAAAAATACTGTGAATTTAGATTTTGGAGTAAAACAAAAGACATCGTTACTAGGTGTTGCCTATGTAGGGCAGTAGGTTGGGATGGAGACATAATAAACACATGTATGCTCTCACCCAAAGGAACCGTTTTGATGACGTCAACAAGAACGGTTGTATCGCTTGAGTCAATGCTCCTGCCGCCACAATGGAAAAACCTACGCACCCGGAGAGTCTTATTCAAGCACTTGTAAAGATTGGTAAGAAAACCAGGCTAAGAATTCTGACTTGAGTCTAAAAGGTATTCCAGGGGTGACAATTTGTAAGTTCCATTGAATAATTTATATTTCGCCCTTAGTTCTTGTGCTGGTGGTCAGTGGAAGTGTGTGGACAAGGACTGTCCTGGCACCTGTGCTGTGGAGGGAGGATCCCACATCAACACCTACGATGGAAAAACCTACACCTTCCATGGGGACTGCTCTTATGTTCTGACCAAGGTACAGTACAGTTTCCTCACCAAAGCTCTGTGTGCATGAATCTCATTCACATTAAATACATTTTGAAACTTGCTACCTTCTTTGTAGTTATTATGTCTGTATTACAGCTTTGCCTCCATCTTCTTTACTTTTCTTCTGATATATCCAGTTTTTATGATGAAAATTGTAATATAGAAAATGGCTTTCCAACCATGTTCCCGGGGTGCTACCTCCCTGTAGGTTTTCACTCCAACCCTAATTTAGCACACCTCATTCAAATATTAAGCTGGTTGATGAGCTGATTCAGGTTAGTTACAACTGCGGAATGAGCTAAAACCCACAGGAGAGTAGCTCTCCAGGAACAGAGTTGGGGAGCCCTCATATAGAGCAGTACTAATCATCTTGTGTTGATACATTTATCTATGGAGAAATGTGGGTTGTTCATGTTTACTCTGTCTCTTGTTTTACACTGAGATATTCCTTTTTCAAAAGAATTCAAAGGATATTTCCTTTGTAACAACTTATTTATGTTTTTTTCAGGACTGTGATGGGACGCAATTCACTGTACTGGGTGATCTGGTGCAGTGTGGGCTTTCTGACAGTGAGACTTGTCTAAAGGCTGTTACCCTGTCCCTCTCAGAAGGAGCCACTGTAAGTATTCTTTGACTGACATGCTATCAGCCTTTGACTGCAGTAAATGTTTTTTCCCTAGTGTTGTTAGGTTTTAGACTTTAATGTATAATTTGAATATCATGAATAAGCATATGGTTAAACAATGCCCCTCTATGCAGGTGATCAACATACAACCCAATGGAAAAGCCTTTGTAAATGGAATATATTCTCAGCTGCCCTTTTCTGCTGGTAAGTTACAGTTGCACATTAAACATACAGTACAATCAATGTAGTCATGACTAGGCATACATGAAACTTGTGTCCTACAGTTAAAGCACATCATTGTATGGGGAATACATAATGATACATGGGAATGTTGTGATGGTGATGCAGCTTTATCATTCAACACTGACACATATATATTACTTAACATTAAATTCTGAATCTTACTCATTCCTTCCTCTCCCCTTTGTTCCTTATAGCTGGAGTAACTATTTTCAGAGCCTCCTCATTTTTCATCATTGTCCAGACCACCTTTGGCCTCCAGTTGGAAATCCAACTCTCACCAATCATGCAGGTCTATATTGCTGCAAGCACCGTTTGGCAGCAGAGAACTTGCGGTATGTCTCATCATCCATTGACCAACCACCACAGTCCACTGAGGTGTTCATGTTCTAGGAATGATTTATTTTCCCTGTATATAAATACATGTTCACCCTACAGGTCTTTGTGGAAACTTCAACAACAACCAAGGAGATGATTTCAAGGTCCTGAGCGGAGTGACTGAGGGCACAGCCATTGGTTTTGCAAACACCTGGAAAACACGAGCCAGCTGCCCAGACATCAAGAGTAGCTTGAAAGCCCCTGCAGTTTAAGTCTTGACAATGGTATCTGCATGGTTTATCACCTTTCCATGTCTGTTTTAATTGTTATGGAGAACGGTGCAGGTGTTTCTTAAAGTTGGCCTAACTGTGGTTTATTTTTTCACTTTTTCAGAGAAATATGCCCAGCACTGGTGCTCTCAGCTGGCTGATCCTAAAGGGTTGTTTGCTAAATGCCACACAGCAATAAGCCCAGACATGTACAAAGAAGTGAGACCATTTCACCATACTATTCATTTCACACAATTTCCTGAGCATAACTAATTCACAAATGTATGTAACGTGATGCCAGCTGTTATGGGGAATTTGAGAATTACGTTGCTTGCTGTTAGGTATTGTGTATCTGCACAGAATTTGTGCATATTATGCACACACAATTAATTAAAACTATTGTACAGTATAATATGGATGCTGTTCTGACTGTGGTTTTCTATTCAGAACTGCATGTATGACAGCTGTAACTGTGAGAAGAGTGAGGACTGCATGTGTGCTGCCGTCTCCTCTTATGTCCACGCTTGTGCTGCCGAGGGTATCCAGCTCACTGGCTGGAGAGACACTATCTGCAGTGAGTGACAATCACACCATAATACCTAAGAAGATGTGTCAATTGTGGGAGAATAAGATACAAATATTATAAATATTTACATCAAACACTAATTGTTGCCATCCCCAGACAAATACTCCACCTCGTGCCCTAACACCATGGTCTACAGCTACAGCATAAAAAGCAGTGATCGCTCCTGCCGCTGCTACAGCGACTCTGACTTGACCTGTTCAATCACCTTCGGGAGCCTGTGGATGGGTGTGTCTGTTCTGAGGGAACCTACCTGAATGATGAGGGCAAGTGTGTTCCATCAGCCAGCTGCCCTTGTTATTACAAGGGCTCAGTGGTGTCCCCTGGAGAGGTCATCAGCAAGGATGGAACCATGGTATGGACCGAGTTATTTACCTACCTATACTCAAGCTGTATATCAATGTAATTCACTACACATTTTATTTCAAAGGCATATTTTTGAGACTTTATGAACCAAGAGCCTTGGGCCTTGCTTTCCGTAGTGAGCATAGCGACATTCAAGTACCATTAACAACATTTTATTTCAGCAACCTGCAGGAGGGAAAACTCCGTTGCATTGGAGATTCACCCGATCAGCCATGTAAGTTCATGTATATTAATTGTCAAAACAACTCACCATTTTGAGCTATTGTACTGTGCCCAGGCAACACTGAATTTGAAATAAGTCCATTCTTTTAATGGCAATCTTCCAAATCATATATACATTTATGGTGTGTGGTAATAGTATGCTATTGGCAACAGAATCAGGCTATGCATTTTGGAAATATTATCTCTCCATCCCTAGTACACACTTTACAGAGCATATTGATTTGGTGAAAGACACAACAGAGTCATGACACATGAATTCCCTTTATTTTTTCACAGCATGTGTTGCACCAATGGTTTTCTTCAACTGCTCCAATGCAAGCCCAGGAGTGAGAGGGTTAGAGTGTCAGAAGAGCTGCAACATTCTGGATATGGCCTGTAAGTCCCCTATTCACCTCGTCTCCAGGCCATTCTGCACAGCGGATATAAGCTTGTGTACAAAACATTAAAAACACCTTCCTAATATTGATATTAATACGCAATCCGTCTCAATTGTCTCAAGGCTTGAAAATCTTCTTTAACTTTCTCCTTCTCTTCATCTACAATGATTGAAGTGGATTTAACAAGTGACATCAGTAAGGGATCAATGCTTTCAACTGGATTCCCCTGGTCAGTCTATGTCATGGAAAGAGGAGGTGTTCTTAATGTTTTCTACATTCAGTGTATAGTCATATAATGCCCATAGGATTGTGAATAGAAATTGAGTGGAAAATATAAACTTTCATTTTTTTTAAATATATATTTTTATATTAACATACAGGTAACCTCATATCCAAGCTATTGCACACAGAACATATAAGCTTGGTACATCAACGATTTAATTTTGTCCTTAGTGGGATTAACCATATACTTCCATGGGAGTATCTTTACTGAGTAAAGTATTTGTTATCATTTAATTTGAGCGAACCATACGACTGCTAGGCGTAGCTCTGTGCTTGTGGAGTGCTAACGTATGGGGGAGGGTTAGGGGGATGGTGTTGTGGGAGATGATTGGTTGGTAGATTAAGCTGAATAAGCCAATGCCCTGGGAGTTTCTCCTGGTCTTTCTGTATTGGCTAATGGCTAATGAAGGCCAAGTTTGACCTTCTGGTCCACCAGACTCCACGCATTTGAAGCAGGAAGTTAACACAATTTTACACAGCAGATATTCAAATCAATCATTTTCACTTTACAGATCAGCACAGAGTGCATATCAGGCTGTATGTGTCCCTCTGGACTGGTATCCGATGGAAAAGGAGGCTGCATCAAGCCAGACCTTTGTCCTTGTTCTCACAATGGAGCTACTTACCAACCAGGAGACAGAATCAAGGTCGACTGCAATACCTGGTAAGGTTATCTTGCCTCAATTAGCGTTTTAAACCAATTAAGACTTCAGTCTGATATATCTGTTTTTGCCACTTTCAGCACTTGTAAAGACAGAAAATGGCAG
>NW_027039746.1:81714-95063 GCF_034236695.1 Oncorhynchus nerka | reverse complement strand
TGCTGCAGACACATGTTGATGGTCTCCATCATGGGGGAGGACTTGGCAGCACTGAGTCTGGCAGCATCCATGGCACTCTGGAGAAACAGAGAGAGAGAGACAGAGAGAGATAGACAAGAGACAAGAGAGAGAGACAAGAGACAAGAGAGAGAGACAAGAGACAAGAGAGAGAGACAAGAGACAAGAGACAGAGACAAGAGACAAGAGACAGAGAGAGAGAGACAGAGAGAGAGAGACAGAGAGAGAGAGACAGAGAGAGAGAGACAGAGAGAGAGAGACAGAGACAGAGAGACAGAGAGAGAGAGACAGAGAGAGAGAGAGACAGAGAGAGAGAGACAGAGAGAGAGAGACAGAGAGAGAGAGACAGAGAGAGAGAGACAGAGAGAGAGACAGAGAGAGACAGAGAGACAGAGAGAGACAGAGAGAGAGAGACAGAGAGAGAGAGACAGAGAGAGAGAGACAGAGAGAGAGAGACAGAGAGAGAGAGACAGACAAGAGACAAGAGAGACAGACAAGAGACGAGAGAGACAGACAAGAGACACGAGAGAGACAGACAAGAGACGAGAGAGACAAGAGAGAGAGACAAGAGACGAGAGAGACAAGAGAGAGAGACAAGAGAGAGAGACAAGAGACAAGAGAGAGAGACAAGAGACAAGAGAGGAGAGACAAGAGACAGAGAGAGAGACAAGAGAGAGAGACAAGAGACAGAGAGAGAGACAAGAGACAGAGAGAGAGACAAGAGACAGAGAGAGAGACAAGAGACAGAGAGAGAGACAAGAGACAGAGAGAGACAAGAGACAGAGAGAGACAAGAGAGAGAGAGAGACAGAGACAGAGAGACAGACAAGAGACAGAGAGAGACAGACAAGAGACAAGAGAGAGAGAGACAGAGAGACAGAGAGACAGAGAGAGAGAGACAGAGAGAGAGAGACAGAGAGAGAGAGACAGAGAGAGACAGAGAGAGATAGACAAGAGACAAGAGAGAGAGACAAGAGACAAGAGACAAGAGAGAGAGACAAGAGAGAGAGACAAGAGACAAGAGAGAGAGACAAGAGACAGAGAGAGAGACAGAGAGAGAGACAGAGAGACAGAGAGAGAGAGACAGAGAGAGAGACAGAGAGACAGAGAGAGAGAGACAGAGAGAGAGAGACAGACAAGAGACAAGAGAGAGAGACAAGAGACGAGAGAGACAGACAAGAGACAAGAGAGAGAGACAAGAGACGAGAGAGACGAGAGAGACAAGAGACAAGAGAGAGAGACAAGAGACAAGAGAGAGAGACAAGAGACAGAGAGAGAGACAAGAGACAGAGAGAGAGACAAGAGACAGAGAGAGAGACAAGAGACAAGAGACAGAGAGAGAGACAAGAGACAGAGAGAGAGACAGAGACAGAGAGAGAGACACAGAGAGAGACAAGAGAGAGAGACAAGAGACAAGAGAGAGAGACAAGAGACAAGAGAGAGAGACAAGAGAGAGAGACAAGAGACAAGAGAGAGAGACAAGAGACAAGAGAGAGAGACAGAGAGAGAGAGACAGAGAGAGACAGAGAGAGAGAGACAGAGAGAGAGAGACAGAGAGAGAGAGACAGAGAGAGAGAGACAGACAAGAGACAAGAGAGAGAGACAAGAGACGAGAGAGACAGACAAGAGACAAGAGAGAGAGACAAGAGACAAGAGAGAGAGACAAGAGACAAGAGAGAGAGACAAGAGACAAGAGAGAGACAAGAGACAAAGAGAGAGACAAGAGACAAGAGAGAGAGACAAGAGACAGAGAGAGAGACAAGAGACAGAGAGAGAGACAAGAGACAGAGAGAGAGACAGAGACAGAGAGAGAGACACAGAGACAGAGAGAGAGACAGAGAGATTAGACAATAATCACACCTCTGGAGAAACGGCAGCTATAGTCTGTGTGTGTGTGGTATGTACACTTCTCCTCCTGAGGAGGCTGAGGTTTAGTAGGTGTGACAAGAGAGACGTTACCTTCTCCTGCTGTGGCCGAGGCTGAGGTTTAGTCTCTCTGTGTGCACACCTCTGCTCCGTGCCTCGGAGGCTGAGGTTTAGTCTGTGTGTTCTGTGTGGTATGTACCTCTCCTGCTCCGGAGGCTGAGGTTTAGTAGGTGTGTTCTCTCTGTGTGTACGCCACCTTCTCCTGCTCCGTGGCTCGAGGCTGAGGTTTAGTAGGTGTGTTCTCTCTGTGTGGGTCTTGGAGGCTGAGGTTTAGCAGGTTTCCTTCTCCTGCTCCTGCGTGGCCCGGAGGCTGAGGTTTAGTAGGTGTGTTCTCTCTGTGCACGTTACCTTCTCCTGCTCCGTGGCTCGGAGGCTGAGGTTTAGTAGGTGTGTTCTCTGTGTGTAGGCGTTTAGTAGGTGTGTTCCTTCTCCTGCTCCGTGGCTCGGAGGCTGAGGTTTAGTAGGTGTGTTCTCTCTGTGTGTACGTTACCTTCTCCTGCTCCGTGGCTCGGAGGCTGAGGTTTAGTAGGTGTGTTCTCTCTGTGTGTACGTTACCTTCTCCTGCTCCGTGGCTCGGAGGCTGAGGTAGTTGAGGACCTGTGGCTCCAGGACACTGAGAGCCTCCAGGAGTGCTGGGATTAGACGAGGGGCGTGGGGCTTCAACCTATTACCAGCTGTCTTAGACACCTTCACCAGGGTCTGGATACTGGAGGGAGGAGGGCTGCTTAACTGCTACGGCCAACAAGGTCTCTAAAAGTTTTACATTTCATTCATATAGAGAGAGAACAGAGCGAGAGAGACCGACAGAGCCCGACAGAGCGAGAGAGAGAGAGAGAGAGAGAGAGAGAGAGACCGACAGAGCGAGAGAGAGAGAGAGAGACCGACAGAGCGAGAAAGAGCGAGAGAGAGAGAGACCGACAGAGCGAGAAGAGAGAGAGAGAGAGACCGACAGAGCGAGAGAGAGACCGACAGAGCGAGAGAGAGAGAGAGAGAGAGACCGACAGAGCGAGAGACCGACAGAGCGAGAGAGAGAGAGACCGACAGAGCGAGAAAGAGAGAGACCGACAGAGCGAGAAAGAGAGAGACCGACAGAGCGAGAAAGAGAGAGACCGACAGAGCGAGAAAGAGAGAGACCGACAGAGCGAGAAAGAGAGAGACCGACAGAGCGAGAAAGAGAGAGACCGACAGAGCGAGAAAGAGAGAGACCGACAGAGCGAGAAAGAGAGAGAGACCGACAGAGCGAGAGAGAGAGAGAGAGACCGACAGAGCGAGAGAGAGAGAGACCGACAGAGCGAGAGAGAGAGAGAGACCGACAGAGCGAGAGAGAGAGAGAGACCGACAGAGCGAGAGAGAGAGACCGACAGAGCGAGAGAGAGAGAGCGAGAGAGAGACCGACAGATCATATACAGAGACCAATGAACACACATGTAGAGGCGTACCTGAGAGAGCGGACCTCAGGCACGTTGCTGACGATGCCTTTATCCAGGAGGGTTGGTAACAGAACAGCTACAGTCCTCTGGGCTGCTAAACCTGACGACTCACACATCCTAGTACACACCTGAAGACACAGAGATATTAATGTCACACACACACACCCACCTGGAGACAGATAGAGATTAATGTCACTCACACACACACACACCCACCTGGAGACAGAGAGAGATTAATGTCACACACACACACCCACCTGGAGACAGAGAGAGATTAATGTCACACACACACACACACACACACCTGGAGACAGAGAGAGATTAATGTCACACACACACACACACACCTGGAGACAGAGAGAGATTAATGTCACACACACACCCACCTGGAGACAGAGAGAGATTAATGTCACACACACACCCACCTGGAGACAGAGAGAGATTAATGTCACACACACACACACACCTGGAGACAGAGAGAGATTAATGTCACACACACACCCACCTGGAGACAGAGAGAGATTAATAATGTCACTCACACACACCTGGAGACAGAGAGAAATGAATGTCACTCACACACACACACCCACCTGGAGACAGAGAGAAATTAATGTCACTCACACACCTGGAGACGTCACACACACACACCTGTAGATGTCACACAGTAAAGCCTCCTTACCTTACTCAGTGTTTTGAGGGTTATATCAGCAGCCTTCCTGACAGACTCCTGATAGACAGACAATACACAGGTCAGCACAACCACCACAGACACTACCCCCCCCAGCTATAATAACCCATCTGATCCCCCCCCCGCTAAAATAACCCATCTGACGCCCCCACCCCAGCTATAATAACCCATCTGACGCCCCCCCCAGCTATAATAACCCATCTGACGCCCGCCCCCCAGCTATAATAACCCATCTGACACCCCCCAGCTATAATAACCCATCTGACACCCCCCAGCTATAATAACCCATCTGACACCCCCCCAGCTATAATAACCCATCTGACACCCCCAGCTATAATAACCCATCTGACCCCCCAGCTATAATAACCCATCTGACCCCCAGCTATAATAACCCATCTGACCCCCCCAGCTATAATAACCCATCTGACACCCCCCAGCTATAATAACCCATCTGACACCCCCCCAGCTATAATAACCCATCTGACACCCCCAGCTATAATAACCCATCTGACACCCCCCCAGCTATAATAACCCTACCGACACCCCAGCTATAATAACCCTACCGACACCCCAGCTATAATAACCATCTGACACCCCAGCTATAATAACTATCGGACACCCCCCAGCTATAATAACCCATCTGACACCCCCAGCTATAATAACCCATCTGACACCCCCAGCTATAATAACCCATCGGACACCCCCCAGCTATAATAACCCATCGGACACCCCCCAGCTATAATAACCCATCTGACACCCCCAGCTATAATAACCCATCTGACACCCCAGCTATAATAACCCATCTGACATCACACAAGTCCCTAGGCCAGGAATAGTCTGTTTGTGGTTGTGTGTGTTTACGTGTGTGTGTGTGTGTGTGTGTGTGAGCACCTTGATGTCGTCCAGAACCCTGAACAGGGTTTCCCAGATCTCTCCAGGTGGTCGATGAGGTCGTCGGGCGTTGCCCTCGGATGAGGTCGTTCAGAGCGAGGCAGGCGGACTCCCGGCCCTCCAGATGTTATTGGTCAGGTTAGATATCACATCCTGGAGGATCTCCTTCAGATACTTATCCACCTGGGGAGGGGTAGAGAGAGAGAGAGAGGGAGGGGGGTAGAGAGAGGGATAGAGAGAGGGGGATAGGGGGGTAGGAGAGATAGAGAGAGAGAGAGATAGAGAGAGAGAGAGATAGAGAGAGGGATATAGAGAGAGGGGGAGAGGGGGTAGAGAGAGGGGGGGTAGAGAGAGGGGGAGAGAGAGGGGGGCAGAGAGGAGGGGGTAGAGAGGGAGGGGGGTAGAGAGGGAGGGGTAGAGAGGGGGATAGAGGAGGGGATAGAGAGAGGGGGTAGAGAGAGTGGATAGAGAGAGGGGTAGAGAGGGAGGGGGTAGAGAGGAGGGTAGAGAGAGGGGGGATAGAGAGAGGGGGATAGAGAGAGGGGATAGAGAGAGGGGATAGAGAGGGGGATAGAGGGAGGGGGTAGAGAGAGGGGGATAGAGGGAGGGGGTAGAGAGAGGGTGGGAGAGAGAGAGGGTGGATAGAGGGAGGGGGAGAGGGGAGGGGGTAGAGAGAGAGAGGGGGATAGAGAGAGGGGGCAGAGAGAGGGGGCAGAGAGAGAGGGTGGATAGAGAGAGGGGCAGAGAGGAGGAGGCAGAGAGGGAGGGGTAGAGAGGGAGGGGTAGAGAGAGGAGGGGTAGAGAGAGAGGGGGGATAGAGAGGGGTGATAGAGAGAGGGGGTAGAGAGGAGGGGTAGAGAGGGAGGGTGGGTAGAGAGGGAGGGGTAGAGAGAGAGGGGGATAGAGAGAGGGTGGATAGAGAGAGGGGGTAGAGAGGGAGGGGGTAGAGAGAGAGGGTGGGTAGAGAGAGAGGGGGATAGAGAGAGAGGGTGGGTAGAGAGAGAGGGAGGATAGAGGGAGGGGGTAGAGAGGGAGAGGGGGATAGAGAGAGGGGTAGAGAGAGAGGGTGGATAGAGAGGGGGGTAGAGAGGAGGGGGTAGAGAGGGAGGGGTAGAGAGGGAGGGGGTAGAGAGGAGGGGTAGAGAGAGAGGGGGTAGAGAGAGAGGGGGATAGAGAGGGGGTAGAGAGAGGGGGGTAGAGAGGGGAGGGGGTAGAGAGGGAGGGGTAGAGAGGAGGGGGTAGAGAGGGAGGGGGTAGAGAGAGGGGATAGAGAGGGGTGGATAGAGAGAGGGGGTAGAGAGGAGGGATAGAGAGGAGGGGATAGAGAGAGGGGGATAGAGAGAGGGGGATAGAGAGAGGGGGATAGAGAGAGGGGGGTAGAGAGAGGGGGTAGAGAGGGAGGGGGTAGAGAGGGGGTAGAGAGAGGGGGATAGAGAGAGGGGGGATAGAGAGAGGGGGATAGAGGGAGGGGGATAGAGAGAGGGGGATAGAGGAGGGGGTAGAGAGGGAGGGGGTAGAGAGGGAGGGAGTAGAGAGATGGAGAGAAGGTGAGTGCGCGATTGTGTATTTCTATAACGTTGTGATGTGTGTCCTTCCGTCGCCTGTGAGTCTGTTTCTATCTCTGCTGTGTGTGTGTGTACCGTGGTAATGTGTGTGTGTGTGTGTGAGGGTACCGTGGTAATGTGTGTGTGTGTGTGTGGGTACCGTGGTAATGTGTGTGTGTGTGTGTGTGTGTGTGTGGTAATGTGTGTGTGTGTGTGTGAGGGTACCGTGGTAATGTGTGTGTGTGTGTGTGTGAGGGTACCGTGGTAATGTGTGTGTGTGTGTACCGTGGTAATGTGTGTGTGTGTGTGTGTGTGAGGGTACCGTGGTAATGTGTGTGTGTGTGTACCGTGGTAATGTGTGTGTGTGTGTGTGTGTGTGTGAGGGTACCGTGGTAATGTGTGTGTGTACCGTGGTAATGTGTGTGTGTGTGTGTACCGTGGTAATGTGTGTGTGTGTGTGTGTACCGTGGTAATGTGTGTGTGTGTGTGTACCGTGGTAATGTGTGTGTGTACCGTGGTAATGTGTGTGTGTGTGTGTGTACCGTGGTAATAATGTGTGTGTGTGTGTGTGTACCGTGGTAATGTGTGTGTGTGTGTGTGTGACGTGGTACCGTGTGTGTGTGTGTGTACCGTGGTAATGTGTGTGTGTGTGTGTGTACCGTGGTAATGTGTGTGTGTGTGTGTGTGTACCGTGGTAATGTGTGTGTGTGTGTGTGTACCGTGGTAATGTGTGTGTGTGTGTGTGTACCGTGGTAATGTGTGTGTGTGTGTGTGTGTGTGTGTGTGTACCGTGGTAATGTGTGTGTGTGTGTGTGTGTGTGTGTACCGTGGTAATGTGTGTGTGTGTGTGTGTGTACCGTGGTAATGTGTGTGTGTGTGTGTGTGTACCGTGGTAATGTGTGTGTGTGTGTACCGTGGTAATGTGTGTGTGTGTGTACCGTGGTAATGTGTGTGTGTGTGTACCGTGGTAATGTGTGTGTGTGTGTACCGTGGTAATGTGTGTGTGTGTGTGTGTACCGTGGTAATGTGTGTGTGTGAGGGTACCGTGGTAATGTGTGTGTGAGGGTACCGTGGTAGTGTGTGTGTGTGAGGGTACCGTGGTAGTGTGTGTGTGTGAGGGTACCGTGGTAGTGTGTGTGGGTACCGTGGTAGTGTGTGTGGGTACCGTGGTAGTGTGTGAGGGTACCGTGGTAGTGTGTGAGGGTACCGTGGTAGTGTGTGAGGGTACCGTGGTAGTGTGTGAGGGTACCGTGTGTGTGTGTGAGGGTACCGTGGTAGTGTGTGTGTGTGAGGGTACCGTGGTAGTGTGTGTGTGTGAGGGTACCGTGGTAGTGTGTGTGTGTGAGGGTACCGTGGTAGTGTGTGTGTGTGAGGGTACCGTGGTAGTGTGTGTGTGTGAGGGTACCGTGGTAGTGTGTGTGTGTGAGGGTACCGTGGTAGTGTGTGAGGGTACCGTGGTAGTGTGTGTGTGTGAGGGTACCGTGGTAGTGTGTGAGGGTACCGTGGTAGTGTGTGAGGGTACCGTGGTAGTGTGTGAGGGTACCGTGGTAATGTGTGAGGGTACCGTGGTAATGTGTGTGTGTGTGTGTGTGAGGGTACCGTGGTAGTGTGTGTGTGTGTGTGAGGGTACCGTGGTAGTGTGTGTGTGTGTGAGGGTACCGTGGTAATGTGTGTGTGTGTGAGGGTACCGTGGTAATGTGTGTGTGTGTGTGTGTGTGTGTGTGAGGGTACCGTGGTAATGTGTGTGTGTGAGGGTACCGTGGTAATGTGTGTGTGTGTGTACCGTGGTAATGTGTGTGTGTGTACCGTGGTAATGTGTGTGTGTGTGTGTACCGTGGTAATGTGTGTGTGTGTGTGTACCGTGGTAATGTGTGTGTGTGTGTGT
This sequence comes from Oncorhynchus nerka, assembly GCF_034236695.1. Classification (NCBI taxonomy): domain Eukaryota; kingdom Metazoa; phylum Chordata; class Actinopteri; order Salmoniformes; family Salmonidae; genus Oncorhynchus; species Oncorhynchus nerka. The sequence continues at coordinate 86,682 of NW_027039746.1, read as the reverse complement.
ACCGTGGTAATGTGTGTGTGTACCGTGGTAATGTGTGTGTGTGTGTGTACGTACCGTGGTAATGTGTGTGTGTGTGTGTGTGTGTACCGTGGTAATGTGTGTGTGCGTACCGTGGTAATGTGTGTGTGTGTACCGTGGTAATGTGTGTGTGTGTGTGTGTGTGTGTGTACCGTGGTAATGTGTGTGTGTGTGTACCGTGGTAATGTGTGTGTGTGTGTGTGTACCGTGGTAATGTGTGTGTGAGGGTACCGTGGTAGTGTGTGTGTGTGAGGGTACCGTGGTAGTGTGTGTGTGTGTGAGGGTACCGTGGTAGTGTGTGTGGGGGCACTGGTAGTGTGTGTGTGTGAGGGCACCGTGGTACGTGTGTGAGGGCACCGTGGTAGTGTGTGTGTGAGGGGCACCGTGGTAGTGTGTGTGTGTGAGGGTACCGTGGTAGTGTGAGGGTACCGTGTGTGTGTGTGTGTGAGGGTACCGTGGTAGTGTGTGTGTGTGAGGGTACCGTGGTAGTGTGTGAGGGTACCGTGGTAATGTGTGAGGGTACCGTGGTAGTGTGTGAGGGTACCGTGGTAGTGTGTGAGGGTACCGTGGTAGTGTGTGTGGGTACCGTGGTAGTGTGTGTGTGTGTACCGTGGTAGTGTGTGTGTGTGTACCATGTTCTTGTCAGTGACCAGAGCATCCCAGATGGAGGTCATGGCCGTCCTGATGCCCAGGTTGGGATCAAACTGGTATCGGTACAGACGTGGTACCAGCTGGGGCAGGTAGGGGGCGAGCTGCTCTCCTGCCTTCGCTGCTATGATGTTGAACCCAAACGCTGCTCCCTGGCAGAGAAAGAAGGAAGTGAAAAGAGAGAAAGAAAAAGAGAGAGAAAGAGAGAGAGAAAGAGAGAGAGAAAGAGAGAGAAAGAGAAAGAGAGAGAAAGAGAGAGAAAGAGAGAGAAAGAGAGAGAAAGAGAAAGAGAGAGAAAGAGAGAGAAAGAGAGAAAAAGAGAAAGAGAGAAAAAGAGAAAGAGAGAGAAAGAGAAAGAGAGAGAGAGAGAGAGAGAGAGAGAGAGAGAAAAAGAGAGAGATCACCACTAGTGACAAAAACTACTAAGTGAGTGTTTGAAAAGTAAAAACAAGTCAAATCAAGTCTCTGAACGTGTCGTTATTTTGATTAGAATCTGTTCAAAAACAACAAACAGTTTTAATTCATGTTTCTAATACATGTTTGTTTTTCTCAACCCATTCATTCATATTATTACACAAGCTCATGTTCACTTCCTGGTTGTACCTTGCGGGAATTCCACATGGCGTGGTGATTGGCTAGGTTCATGAACTTGTAGACCAGATCCGGTTGGTTGAGGTCACTGGCCAATGAGCACAGCTCCTTGTAGGTGGAGAGTCCGTGTCCGTCCGGTGCTTTCCCCAGAGCCTCTCCCTGGAACACCTCGGTGTCCTCCGACACGGCATGCTTCACCCTGAACACGTCAACAACACGACGCTACATGTTTAGTACAAAAGGTGACCGATAGCAACAGTCCGTAGCAAATTAAAAACTCTCGACATCGATTTGGTTAAAAAAAGTGTGAAGAGAGTCGTTTCACTAGTATTGTTTTGTTCTAAACCTAAATTATGCCGGTGTGCAGCAGGTCATTCATGACCTCAGGATTACAAACACAACAGGTGCATCTCACTCCTGTTGATTAGGTCTCTTCCCCCCCCTCCATCTCTCACCTCTTGCCAGTCATCAGTGTTTCGACCAGTGTAGACACCAGTTCCTGCTGGTCTCCCTCTCCTCCCATCTCATAGACTAGACCAAGACCTTTAGATGCCACGTCCTGACTCAACTCTGGAGGAGAGAGAGAGAGAGAGAGAGAAGATCAGGGGAGGAGAGAGAGAGAGAGAGAGAGAGACACACAGAGAGAGAGCGAGAGACAGAGAGAGAGACGGGGAGAGAGGACAATACCTAGGTCTTGAGTGGGTATATTTAAAATATCTTACATTTGAAATTACAGCTATGGAACAGCTCTTTACAATAATGAATGTCTATTTAGTTACGTAGGCAAATATGAGCAACAACTTAAAAAAACAAACAACCCCGTCCCTTCCTTGTGAGACATTACTGGCTACATCTGAAGAACTGTGTTACCCCCATTCTTCCCCCATCAGTCCTATGATCCACTGAGTTACCCCCATTCTACCCCCATCAGTCCCATGATCCACCGTTACCCCCATTCTACCCCCATCAGTCCCATGATCCACCGTTACCCCCATTCTACCCCCATCAGTCCCATGATCCACCGTTACCCCCATTCTACCCCCATCAGTCCCATGATCCACCGTTACCCCCATTCTACCCCCATCAGTCCCATGATCCACCGTTACCCCCATCAGTCCCATGATCCACCGTTACCCCCATCAGTCCCATGATCCACCGTTACCCCCATCAGTCCCATGATCCACCGTTACCCCCATTCTACCCCCATCAGTCCCATGATCCACCGTTACCCCCATTCTACCCCATCAGTCCCATGATCCACCGTTACCCCCATTCTACCCCCATCAGTCCCATGATCCACCGTTACCCCATTCTACCCCCATCAGTCCCATGATCCACCGTTACCCCCATTCTACCCCCATCTGTCCCATGATCCACCGTTACCCCCATTCTACCCCCATCAGTCCCATGATCCACCGTTACCCCCATTCTACCCCCATCAGTCCCATGATCCACCGTTACCCCCATTCTACCCCCATCAGTCCTATGATCCACCGTTACCCCCATTCTTCCCCAATCAGTCCTACGATCCACTGTGTTACCCCATTCTACCCCCATCAGTCCTACGATCCACTGTGTTACCCCCATTCTACCCCCATCAGTCCTACGATCCACTGTGTTACCCCCATCAGTCCCATGATCCACCGTTACCCCATTCTTCCCCCATCAGTCCTACGATCCACTGTGTTACCCCATCAGTCCCATGATCCACCGTTACCCCCATTCTTCCCCCATCAGTCCTACGATCCACTGTGTTACCCCATCAGTCCTATGATCCACTGTGTTACCCCCATTCTACCCCCATCAGTCCTATGATCCACTGTGTTACCCCCATTCTTCCCCCATCAGTCCTATGATCCACTGTTACCCCCATTCTACCCCCATCAGTCCTATGATCCACTGTTACCCCCATTCTTCCCCCATCAGTCCTATGATCCACTGTGTTACCCCATTCTTCCCCCATCAGTCCTACGATCCACTGTGTTACCCCATTCTACCCCCATCAGTCCTACGATCCACTGTGTTACCCCCATCAGTCCTACGATCCACTGTGTTACCCCATTCTACCCCCATCAGTCCTACGATGCACTGTGTTACCCCCATCAGTCCTATGATCCACTGTGTTACCCCATTCTACCCCCATCAGTCCTATGATCCACTGTGTTACCCCCATCAGTCCTATGATCCACTGTGTTACCCCCATTCTACCCCCATCAGTCCTACGATCCACTGTTACCCCCATTGAGCTTATTATTGTGGTCTGAGTGATCATGGAGTCGTTGACTCACCATCAGGGTCTGACAGGATGGAGATGAAAGCCGTCTGGATCTCCTTCAGGTGAGACTGGAAGATGAGACAAAAAGGTCAAGAGAGTCAATAACTCACAAGGAATGTAGTTCTCCATCACTTTCCTCTGTTAACTTGGATCTCAGACTTGACATTTGACCCCCCCCCCCCACTCTTGACCTTTCAATCAAGTCTGAGCCCCTTGACCCCCCCCCCAGCCCTAACCCCGATCTCTAACCCCCAGTGTCTGTACCCTGATCTCTTTGTGTTGGAGCAGCTTCTTGACCCCCGACCCCTAGCCAGTCATACTGTACCCTGATCTCTGTGCTGGTGTAGGTCCTTGACCCCCCAGCCCTAACCCAACCCCTGACCCCCAGCCAGTCATACTGTACCCTGATCTCTTTGTGTTGGAACAGCTTCTTGACCCCCCCCAGCCCTGAACCCCAGCCCTAACCCCCAGCCCTAACCCCCGACCCCTAGTGTCCGTACCCTGATCTCTTTGTGCTGGTGCAGCTTCTTCACCAGAGAGAGCAGCCATATACAGGCAGCCTGTCTGACGTGGGGGTTTTGACTTGGGATGTACTTAGCCAGGATAGAGTTCAGCACCCACGGAACCACATCGTTACTCTCCACATCTGACAGGGAGACAAGAGGATTGGACAGTTACCACAGTAAAAAAAAAACAACCAATAGAAAACGCATTACAAAGACAAGAACCAAATCAGTCAGAGATGTGTTTCACACCACAGGAAGGATTGAACCACTGTGGATTGAAGGGTTGAACCACTGTGGATTGAAGGGTTGAACCACTGTGGATTGAAGGGTTGAACCACTGTGGATTGAAGGGTTGAACCACTGTGGATTGAAGGGTTGAACCACTGTGGATTGAAGGGTTGAACCACTGTGGATTGAAGGGATTGAACCACTGTGGATTGAAGGATTGAACCACTGTGGATTGAACGGTTGAACCACTGTGGATTGAAGGGTTGAACCACTGTGGATTGAAGGATTGAACCACTGTGGATTGAACAACTGTGGATTGAACCACTGTGGATTGAACCACTGTGGTTTGAACCACTGTGGATTGAACCACTGTGGATTGAACCACTGTGGATTGAAGGGTTGAACCACTGTGGATTGAACCACTGTGGATTGAACCACTGTGGATTGAACCACTGTGGATTGAACCACTGTGGATTGAACCACTGTGGATTGAACCACTGTGGATTGAGGGATTGAACCACTGTGGATTGAAGGATTGAACCACTGTGGATTGAACCACTGTGATTGAACCACTGTGGATTGAACCACTGTGGATTGAACCATCAGGATTGAGGACCACTGTGATTAGAACCATGGGATTGAACCACTGTGGATTGAAGGGTTGATTGAACCACTGTGGATTGAAGGGTTGAACCACTGTGG
>NW_027039746.1:64079-81214 GCF_034236695.1 Oncorhynchus nerka | reverse complement strand
AGTGTCAGAAGGAGAGCCAGACAGACTGCTCCTAGTGTCAGAAGGAGAGCCAGACAGACTGCTCCTAGTGTCAGAAGGAGAGCCAGACAGACTGCTCCTAGTGTCAGAAGGAGAGCCAGACAGACTGCTCCTAGTGTCAGAAGGAGAGCCAGACAGACTGCTCCTAGTGTCAGAAGGAGAGCCAGACAGACTGCTCCTAGTGTCAGAAGGAGAGCCAGACAGACTGCTCCTAGTGTCAGAAGGAGAGCCAGACAGACTGCTCCTAGTGTCAGAAGGAGAGCCAGACAGACTGCTCCTAGTGTCAGAAGGAGAGCCAGACAGACTGCTCCTAGAAGGAGAGCCAGACAGACTGCTCAGGAGAGGAGACTGCCAGTGTCAGAAGGAGAGCCAGACAGACTGCTCCTAGTGTCAGAAGGAGAGCCAGACAGACTGCTCCTAGTGTCAGAAGGAGAGCCAGACAGACTGCTCCTAGTGTCAGAAGGAGAGGAGAAACCGTACCTGCACTTAGACACCACAGAGCCGATGGCGTTCAACAGCTCCTCCTGCGGACAAACAAACACACAAACAACTGGTGTGAGAAGACATCTGTACTAGACACAAACAACTGGTGTGAGAAGACATCTGTACTAAACACTAGGCACCCCCCCCTTCCACCGACCACACACACACACACACACACACACCTTTCCAGTCCAGGTGCGTCCAACCAGTCCCTGCAGTAGAGCGGACAACACCATACCCAGGTGGGGGGCGACCAGAGAACCCGTCTGTTGCTTAGCGATGGACGCCATGGCAGCCGCGCCCTGGGCCTTCATCTTCCACGACTGGGACTGCAAGGCCTTCTGGGTAATGTCGATCAGCTCCGTCATGTAGAGGCGGATGCCCCCAAAGCTTCCTGGAAGACACGACGAGAGGTCAGGGGTTGAAAAGGTCAAAATGTTTGGTCTTTTCTATTTATTTATTTATTTTTAACCTCTGTCTTCGTGGTATCCAAGTGGTAGTCAGAGGAAGGCCCTAAAAATGGTCAACGACCCCAGCCACCCCAGTCATAGACTGTTCTCTCTACTACCACACGGCAAGCGGTACCGGAGGGCCAAGTCTAGGTCAAAAAGGCTTCTCAACAGTTTTTACCTCCAAGCCATAAGACTCCTTGAACAGGTTTCCAAATGGCTACCTGGACTATTTGCATTGTGTCCCCCCCAAACCCCTCCTTTACTCTGCTGTTACTCTCTGTTTATCATATATACATAGTCACTTTAACTATACATTCATGTACATACTAACTAAATGGCCCGACCAACCAGTGCTCCCACACATTGGCTAACCAGGCTATCTGCATGGTGTCCCTCCAACCACCAACCCCTCTTTCACGCTGCTGTTACTCCCTGTTCATCATATATACATAGTCACTTTAACTTCTCTAGGGTAGGGAGCAGCATTCGGGATTGTGGATGAAAAGCATGCCCAAAGTAAACTGCCTGCTACTCAGGCCCAGAAGCTAGGATATGCATATAACTGGTAGAGTTGGATAGAAAACACTCCAAAGTTTCCAAAACTGTTTGAATAATGCCTGTGAGTATAACAGAACTGATATGGCAGGTGAAAACCTGAGGAAAATCCATCCAGGAAGGACTATTATTTTGAAAGGCTGTTTTTCCATTGAAAGCCTATCCACCATACAAAGACTTAGGACCCAGTTCACGATCTCTATGGCTTCTTCGACATGTGGCCAGTCTTTAGGCATTCAGGCTTTTACTCTGAAAAATGAGTGAGATACAGCACTTTCAATGAGAGGACAGTGGACATTTCCAGACATGAGTCCTGTGTGTGACCGGGAGAGCGCCTTTCTTGTTTCTCCTTTTCTATTGACGAAGCTTTTGTCCGGTTGAAATATTATTGATAACTTATGACAAAAACAACCCGAGGATTGATTTTAAACATCGTTTGACATGTTTCTACTAACTTTTATTGTACTTTTTTGACTTTTCGTCTGTCTGTTGAGAGTGCGCATTTGTGCCTTTTGGATTTCTGAACTAAACGCACCAACACAACTGAGGTTTTTTTGGACATAAAGAGGGACATTATCGAACAAAACAAACATGTATTGTGTAACACGGAGTCCTATGAGTGCCACCAGATGAAGATCAAAAGGTTAGTGATTAATTTAAATCGCTATTTCTGACTGTTGTGAGTCCTCTCCTTGGCTGGAAAATGTCTGTATGGTTTCTTGTGGCTAGGCGCTGTCCTAACATAATCGCATGGTGTGCTTTCGCCGTAAAGCCTTTTTGAAATCAGACACTGCGGCTGGATTAACGAGATGTGTATCTTTAAAATGGTGAATAATACTTGTATGTTTGAGGAATTTAAATGATGCGATTTCTGTTGTTTTGAATTTGGCGCCCTGCAATTTCACTGGCTGTTGGCGAGGTGAGACGCTACCGCCCCCACTGGTACCAGAGCTACCGCCCCCACTGGTACCAGAGCTACCGCCCCCACTGGTACCAGAGCTACCGCCCCCACTGGTACCAGAGCTACCGCCCCCACTGGTACCAGAGCTACCGCCCCCACTGGTACCAGAGCTACCGCCCCACTGGTACCAGAGCTACAGTCCCACTGGTACCAGAGCGGTTAACCATATCTACATGGACATACTACCGCAATCAGCCTGACTAACCGGTGTCTGTATGTAGCCCCTCTACTGTATATAGCCTGTCTTTTTACTGTTGTTTTATTTCTTTACCTACCTAATGTTCACCTAATACCTTTTTTGAACTATTGGTTAGAGCCTGTAAGTCAGCATTTCACTGTAAAGTCTACTACACCTGTTGTATTCAGCATTTCACTGTCAGGTCTACTACACCTGTTGTATTCAGCATTTCACTGTAAGGTCTACTACACCGGTTGTATTCAGCATTTCACTGTGAGGTCTACTACACCTGTTGTATTCAGCATTTCACTGTAAGGTCTACTACACCTGTTGTATTCAGCATTTCACTGTAAGGTCTACTACACCTGTTGTATTCGGCATTTCACTGTGAGGTCTACTACACCTGTTGTATTCAGCATTTCACTGTGAGGTCTACTACACCTGTTGTATTCAGCATTTCACTGTGAGGTCTACTACACCTGTTGTATTCAGCATTTCACTGTGAGGTCTACTACACCTGTTGTATTCAGCATTTCACTGTAAGGTCTACTACACCTGTTGTATTCAGCATTTCACTGTAAGGTCTACTACACCTGTTGTATTCAGCATTTCACTGTGAGGTCTACTACACCTGTTGAATTCGGCGCACGTGACGAATAAACTTTGATTTGATTTGATTAGTTAGTGTTGTCTCATCGCTGCAACTCCCGTACGGACTGGGGAGAGGTCGAAGGTCGAGAGCCGCGCATCCTCCGGTACACGACCCAACCAAGCCGTACTGCTTCTTGACATAATGCTTTAACCCTGAAGACAGCCGCACCAACTCGCCAGACGACCGTGTCAGCGTGCACTGCGCCCGGCCCGTCACAGGAGTCGCTAGAGCGCGATGGTACAAGGACGTCCCTGCCCGGCCAAACCCTCCCCTAACCGGCCAAACCCTCCCCGGACCGGCCAAACCCTCCCCTAACCCGGACGACGCTGAGACAATTGTATGCCCCATGGGTCTCCCGGTCGTGGCCAGATGTAACGGAGCCTGGACTCGAACCCAGAATCTCTAGTGGCACAGCTAACACTGCAATACAGTGCCTTCGACCAGACACTCCCTCTACAGAGCCTTAGTCCATAGTGACTCTCCACTGTGAGTGTCCAGGTGTCTCTCACCAGACACTCCCTCGACAGAGTAGTGACTCTCCTCTCTGACCAGGTGTGTTTCTCTGACCAGGTGTGTGTTTCTCTCCTCTCTCTCTGACCAGGTGTGTTTCTCTCCTCTCTGACCAGGTGTGTGCTTCTCTCCTCTCTCTGACCAGGTGTGTGCTTCTCTCCTCTCTCTGACCAGGTGTGTGCTTCTCTCCTCTCTCTGACCAGGTGTGTGCTTCTCTCCTCTCTCTGACCAGGTGTGTGCTTCTCTCCTCGCTCTCTGACCAGGTGTGTGCTTCTCTCCTCTCTCTCTGACCAGGTGTGTGTTTCTCTCCGACCAGGTGTGTGTTCCTCTCCTCTCTCTGACCAGGTGTGTGTTTCTCTCCGACCAGGTGTGTGTTCCTCTCCTCTCTCTGACCAGGTGTGTGCTTCTCTCCTCTCTCTCTGACCAGGTGTGTGTTTCTCTCCTTTCTCTCTCTGACCAGGTGTGTGTTTCTCTCCTTTCTCTCTCTGACCAGGTGTGTGTTTCTCTCCTTTCTCTCTCTGACCAGGTGTGTGTTTCTCTCCTTTCTCTCTCTGACCAGGTGTGTGTTTCTCTCCTTTCTCTCTCTGACCAGGTGTGTGTTTCTCTCCTCTCTCTGACCAGGTGTGTGTTTCTCTCCTCTCTCTCTGACCAGGTGTGTGTTTCTCTCCTTTCTCTCTGACCAGGTGTGTGTTTCTCTCCTTTCTCTCTGACCAGGTGTGTGTTTCTCTCCTTTCTCTCTGACCAGGTGTGTGTTTCTCTCCTTTCTCTCTGACCAGGTGTGTGTTCCTCTCCTCTCTCTCTGACCAGGTGTGTGTTTCTCTCCTCTCTCTCTGACCAGGTGTGTGTTTCTCTCCTCTCTCTCTGACCAGGTGTGTGTTTCTCTCCTCGCTCTCTGACCAGGTGTGTGTTTCTCTCCTCTCTCTCTGACCAGGTGTGTGTTCCTCTCCTCTCTCTGACCAGGTGTGTGTTTCTCTCCTCTCTCTGACCAGGTGTGTGCTTCTCTCCTCTCTCTCTGACCAGGTGTGTGCTTCTCTCCTCTCTCTCTGACCAGGTGTGTGTTTCTCTCCGACCAGGTGTGTGTTCCTCTCCTCTCTCTGACCAGGTGTGTGTTTCTCTCCTTTCTCTCTGACCAGGTGTGTGTTTCTCTCCTCTCTCTGACCAGGTGTGTGTTCCTCTCCTCTCTCTCTGACCAGGTGTGTGTTTCTCTCCTTTCTCTCTCTGACCAGGTGTGTGTTTCTCTCCTTTCTCTCTCTGACCAGGTGTGTGTTTCTCTCCTTTCTCTCTGACCAGGTGTGTGTTTCTCTCCTTTCTCTCTGACCAGGTGTGTGTTTCTCTCCTCTCTCTGACCAGGTGTGTGTTTCTCTCCTCTCTCTCTGACCAGGTGTGTGTTTCTCTCCTCTCTCTGACCAGGTGTGTGTTTCTCTCCTCTCTCTGACCAGGTGTGTGTTTCTCTCCTCTCTCTCTGACCAGGTGTGTGTTTCTCTCCTTTCTCTCTGACCAGGTGTGTGTTTCTCTCCTCTCTCTGACCAGGTGTGTGTTTCTCTCCTCTCTCTGACCAGGTGTGTGTTTCTCTCCTCTCTCTGACCAGGTGTGTGTTTCTCTCCTCTCTCTGACCAGGTGTGTGTTTCTCTCCTCTCTCTCTGACCAGGTGTGTGTTTCTCTCCTCTCTCTGACCAGGTGTGTGTTTCTCTCCTCTCTCTGACCAGGTGTGTGTTTCTCTCCTCTCTCTGACCAGGTGTGTGTTTCTCTCCTCTCTCTCTGACCAGGTGTGTGTTTCTCTCCTCTCTCTCTGACCAGGTGTGCGTTTCTCTCCTTTCTCTCTCTGACCAGGTGTGCGTTTCTCTCCTTTCTCTCTCTGACCAGGTGTGCGTTTCTCTCCTTTCTCTCTCTGACCAGGTGTGCGTTTCTCTCCTTTCTCTCTCTGACCAGGTGTGCGTTTCTCTCCTTTCTCTCTCTGACCAGGTGTGCGTTTCTCTCCTTTCTCTCTCTGACCAGGTGTGTGTTCCTCTCCTCTCTCTGACCAGGTGTGTGTTTCTCTCCGACCAGGTGTGTGTTTCTCTCCTCTCTCTCTCTCTCTGACCAGGTGTGTGTTTCTCTCCTCTCTCTCTCTCTCTGACCAGGTGTGTGTTTCTCTCCTATCTCTCTCTCTGACCAGGTGTGCGTTTCTCTCCTCTCTCTCTCTCTCTGACCAGGTGTGCGTTTCTCTCCTCTCTCTCTCTCTCTGACCAGGTGTGCGTTTCTCTCTGACCAGGTGTGTGTTTCTCTCTGACCAGGTGTGCGTTTCTCTCCTCTCTCCCTCTCTCTGACCAGGTGTGCGTTTCTCTCTGACCAGGTGTGCGTTTCTCTCTGACCAGGTGTGTGTTTCTCTCTGACCAGGTGTGCGTTTCTCTCCTCTCTCTCTCTCTCTCTGACCAGGTGTGCGTTTCTCTCTCTCTCTCTCTCTGACCAGGTGTGCGTTTCTCTCCTCTCTCTCTCTCTCTCTCTGACCAGGTGTGTTGCTCTCCTCTCTCTCTCTCTCTGACCAGGTGTGCGTTTCTCTCCTCTCTCTGACCAGGTGTGTGTTTCTCTCCTCTCTCTGACCAGGTGTGTGTTTCTCTCCTCTCTCTCTGACCAGGTGTGTGTTTCTCTCCTCTCTCTCTGACCAGGTGTGTGTTTCTCTCCTCTCTCTCTGACCAGGTGTGTGTTTCTCTCCTCTCTCTCTGACCAGGTGTGTGTTTCTCTCCTCTCTCTCTGACCAGGTGTGTGTTTCTCTCCTCTCTCTGACCAGGTGTATGTTTCTCTCCTCTCTCTGACCAGGTGTGTGTTTCTCTCCTTTCTCTCTGACCAGGTGTGTGTTTCTCTCCTTTCTCTCTGACCAGGTGTGTGTTTCTCTCCTCTCTCTGACCAGGTGTGTGTTTCTCTCCTCTCTCTGACCAGGTGTGTGTTGCTCTCCTCTCTGACCAGGTGTGTGTTTCTCTCCTCTCTCTGACCAGGTGTGTGTTTCTCTCCTCTCTCTCTGACCAGGTGTGCGTTTCTCTCCTCTCTCTGACCAGGTGTGCGTTTCTCTCCTCTCTCACTAACCTGGTACGTGTTCCTGCCAGACTTCGCTCCACAGCGTGGCGTCGTGGCTCTCTCCCTTCTCCTCGTCTGGTCCCGGCGCCTGGTGCATACCCAAGAAGGCTAGCGGCAACGCTCCCACCGCATGCCCCTTCAGGACATCAGGGCTGTAGTGGCTGATAGCGTGGACCGTCAAGGCGCACGACGACCTGTACACCGGCTCTGGGGGGGGGGGGACGACGACAAAGAGCCACGTCATCTTTTGAAGGGGGGGGGGGGACAAAGAGCCACACCGCTGATCTAGGAGCAGTGTCTCGTGGTTGTTTTGGGGGACTGGGCAATAAGAGGAGGAAGTAGACTGGACAGATCCTGTTGTCTCACCTTCTTTCTCCAGGTACCAGGTGTTGAGTTTCAGTAGGAGTTTCTCTACACTGCTGTCCTTCGCTGTCTGAGGAGACAAGACACTTCTATTAATACAACCAGTCCTGACTTCAGGTTATATATATATATTAACTAACTGCTGTCCTTCGCTGTCTGAGGAGACAAGACACTTCTATTAATACAACCAGTCCTGACTTCAGGTTAAACGAGTCACATGACACCGAGGAGGGAAAATGGCTAATTGGGCCCAATTTGGACATTCTCACTTAGGGGGTGTACTCACTGTTGTTGCCAGCGGTTTAGACATGAATGGCTGTGTGTTGAGTTATTTTGAGGGGACAGCAAATTGACACTGTTATACAAGCTGTACACTCACTACTTTACATTGTAGCAAAGTGTCATTTCTTCAGTGTTGTCACATGAAAAGATATACTCAAATATTTACAAACATGTGAGGGGTGTACTCACTTTCGTGATATATATATATATATATATATATACACATACACAGTGGGGCAAAAAAGTATTTAGTCAGCCACCAATTGTGCAAGTTCTCCCACTTACAAAGAGGAGGCCTGTAATTACCATCATAGGTCCACTTCAACTATGACAGACAAAATGAGAAAAAATATCCAGAAAATCACATTGTAGGATTTTTAATGAATTTATTTGCAAATTATGGTGGAAAATAAGTATTTGGTCACCTACAAACAAGCAGGATTGCTGTCAAAGGCCACCAGAAACAAAATTGTAGACCTGCACCAGGCTGGGAAGACTAAAATTACAGGCCTCTCATCTTTTTAAGTGGGAGAACTTGCACAATTGGTGGCTGACTAAATACTTTTTTGCCCCACTGTGTGTGTGTATGTATGTATGTATGTATGTATGTATATATGTATGTATGTATGTATATATATAAACTATCACTGATGCAGTTAGTTAGATAACACCATCCTACTCACCCTGACTAGATGTCCCAGAGCGAAGGAGAAGGCTTTCTGGACCACACTGCTACGGTCATGAATCCCATTCAGTAGGGCACTCATCAGTTTACCTGTCTCACACACACACACACACACAGAGACACACACACATCATGACAGAGACAGTAAGGAAGGCCCAGTCCAGGGAAACCAGACCATAGAGGAGAGGTTGTAGTGAACTGACAAAGACAAAACTCTACTCCATCTCTCCATTTCTCTTCTGGATGTTGACCAGTCAGGACATCTGGGGGTCGGTACAGTAAAGTCTACCTGTACCCCAGAGGGTAACGTGCTTACCTGAGTAGGGGGTGAGGTCCTGGGGACACTGGACGGTGAGGGACACGATCACACTGGCACAACCACCCTGGAACAAGAGAGGAGACACTGGTATTGTGACATTCATTCAGATTCAGACTGTTGACTGGTCACATGTTCAGGGCTGCAGGTGTGATTGGAGGAGACAGTGTTTACTGGTCACATGTTCAGGGCTGCAGGTGTGATTGGAGGAGACAGTGTTTAAATGGTCACATGTTCAGGGCTGCAGGTGTGATTGGAGGAGACAGTGTTTAAATGGTCACATGTTCAGGGCTGCAGGTGTGATTGGAGGAGACAGTGTTTACTGGTCACATGTTCAGGGCTGCAGGTGTGATTGGAGGAGACATTGAAAAGCTCAGCGCTCCAACATGGAGGACCAAGTGAAATAAAATGTCAGAAAAACAACATTAGAAAAAAATACCCATCTATATATATTAACAACTGCTACAGTGATGGATGTCACTGGGGTGGGGGGGCAGGTAACGTCTGTTGGGGGAGACAGAGTAACACCAGTTGGGGGGGGGCATAAGGGGAGCATTAAGACACAATATGCAGTTTATCACCAAGGAAAACAGCGGAGGATTTGACTTTCCGACAACGTGTCCAACTCATCAGGCTGAGACACGGTTCAGTATTTAGGTTGGTGAGAGAGGGGTGTTACCTTGGTAACCAGACCCACTCCACTCTTCAGTAGGTCACAGAGTCTGGGGACCAGCTCCCCAGAACAGACACAATTCAGTATTTAGGTTGGTGAGGTTTGACTTGGTAACCAGACAACTCTTCAGTGTCTGGGGACCAGCTCCCCCAGAACAGACACGGTTCAGTATTTAGGTTGGTGAGAGAGGGGTGTTACCTTGGTAACCAGACCCACTCCACTCTTCAGTAGGTCACAGAGTCTGGGGACCAGCTCCCCCAGAACAGACACAGTTCAGTATTTAGGTTGGTGAGAGAGGGGGGTGTTACCTTGGTAACCAGACCCACTCCACTCTTCAGTAGGTCACAGAGTCTGGGGACCAGCTCCCCCAGAACAGACACAGTTCAGTATTTAGGTTGGTGAGAGAGGGGTGTTACCTTGGTGCCCAGACCCACTCCACTCTTCAGTAGGTCACAGAGTCTGGGGACCAGCTCCCCCAGAACAGACACGGTTCAGTATTTAGGTTGGTGAGAGAGGGGGGTGTTACCTTGGTGCCCAGACCCACTCCACTCTTCAGTAGGTCACAGAGTCTGGGGACCAGCTCCCCCAGAACAGACACAGTTCAGTATTTAGGTTGGTGAGAGAGGGAGAGAGAACAGACACAGTGTTACCTTGGTGCCCAGACCCACTCCACTCTTCAGTAGGTCACAGAGTCTGGGGACCAGCTCCCCCAGAACAGACACGAGACAGGTGCTGCAGACACATGTTGATGGTCTCCATCATGGGGAGGACTTGGCAGCACTGAGTCTGGCAGCATCCATGGCACTCTGGAGAAACAGAGAGAGAGAGACAGAGAGAGAGAAACAGAGAGAGAGAGACAGAGAGAGACAGAGACAGAGAGAGAGAGACAGAGAGAGAGAGAGAGAGAGAGAGAGAGACAGAGAGAGACAGAGAGAGAGACAGAGAGAGACAGAGAGAGAGACAGAGAGAGACAGAGAGAGACAGAGAGACAGAGAGACAGAGAGAGAGAGAGAGACAGAGACAGAGACAAGAGAGAGAGACAAGAGAGAGAGACAAGAGAGATTATGTCAATTAGACGATAATCACACCTCTGGAGAAACGGCAGTTATAGTCTGTGTGTGTGTGGTATGTACCTTCTCCTGCTCCGTGGCTCGGAGGCTGAGGTTTAGTAGGTGTGTTCTCTCTGTGTGTACGTTACCTTCTCCTGCTCCGTGGCTCAAGAGGCTGAGGAGAGACAAGAGACTCTCTGAGAGAGACAGTAGGTGTGTTCTCTCTGTGTGTACGTTACCTTCTCCTGCTCCGTGGCTCGGAGGCTGAGGTAGTTGAGGACCTGTGGCTCCAGGACACTGAGAGCCTCCAGGAGTGCTGGGATTAGACGAGGGACGTGGGGCTTCAACCTATTACCAGCTGTCTTAGACACCTTCACCAGGGTCTGGATACTGGAGGGAGGAGGGCTGCTTAACTGCTACGGCCAACAAGGTCTCTAAAAAACATTTCATTCATATAGAGAGAGAACAGAGAGAGAACAGAGAGAGAGACCGACAGAGCCCGACAGAGAGAGAGAGAGACCGACAGAGCGAGAGAGAGAGAGAGAGAGAGAGACCGACAGAGCGAGAAAGAGAGAGAGAGAGAGAGACAGAGAGAGACAAGAGAGACCGACAGAGCGAGAGAGAGACCGACAGAGAGAGAGACAAGAGAGAGAGAGACAGAGCGAGAGAGAGAGACCGACAGAGAGACAGAGAGAGACCGACAGAGAGAGAGAGAGAGACAAGAGCGAGAGAGAGAGACAGAGCCCGACAGAGAGAAGAGAGAGAGACAGAGAGAGAGAGACACAGAGCGAGACAGAGAGAGAGAGAGAGAGAGACAGAGAGAGACCGAGAGAGAGAGAGAGACAGAGAGAGAGAGAGACAGACAGAGAGAAGAGAGAGAGACCGACAGAGCGAGAGAGAGAGAGACCGACAGAGCGAGAGAGAGAGAGACCTGACAGAGCGACCTCAGAGAGAGAGAGACCGACAGAACAGAGAAGACAGAGAGAGACAGACCTGGAGAGAGAGAGAGACCGACAGAGCAGAGAGAGAGAGAGCACAGAGAGAGAGACCGAGAGATCACATAGACAGAGAGACAATGAACACACATGTGGAGGAGTACCTGAGAGAGAGGACCTCAGGCACGTTGCTGACGAGATCCAGGAGGGTTGGTAACAGAACAGCTACAGACCTCTGGGCTGCTAAACCTGACGACTCACACATCCTAGTACACACCTGGAGACAGAGACACAGAGAGATTAATGTCACACACACACACCACCTGGAGACAGAGAGATTAATGTCACTCACACACACACACACCTGGAGACAGAGAGAGATTAATGTCACACACACACACACACCTGGAGACAGAGAGAGATTAATGTCACACAGACAGAGAGATTAATGTCACACACACACCTGGAGACAGAGAGAGATTAATGTCACACACACACCTGGAGACAGAGAGATTAATGTCACAACACACCTGGAGACAGAGAGAGATTAATGTCACTCACACACACCTGGAGACAGAGAGATTAATGTCACAAGACACACACCTGGAGACAGAGAGATTACATGGAGACAGAGACAATGTCACTCACACAGAGAGAATGTCACACACACACACACCTGAGACAGAGAGAGATTAATGTCACACACACACACACACAGAGGAGACAGAGACATTAATGTCACACACACACACACACACACCTGTAGACGTCACACACACACAACTCACACACACACACACACCTGGAGACAGAGAGAGATTAATGTCACTCACACACACCTGGAGACAGAGAGAGATTAATGTCACACACACCTGGAGACAGAGAGAGATTAATGTCACTCACACACCTGGAGACGTTAATGTCACTGGACACACACCTGGAGACAGAGAGAGATTAATACACACACACTGTGACAGAGAGATTAATGTCACTCCTGCCTGGAGACTGAGGTTTAATGTCAGGTGTGTTCTCTCAGAGAGAGACTAATGTCACCTTCCCTGGAGACAGAGAGAGATTAATGTAGACAGACACACCTGGACACAGGTTAATGTCACTTCAACACACCTGGAGACAGACACTACACACACCTGGAGACAGAGAGATTTACCCACTGGTGATAATTAATGTCACCCACACTGTGTGAGCTATAACACACCACACCTGTCGAGAGTTAATGTCACTGCCTGGAGACAGAGAGATTAATGTCACTCACACACACTGTGGCCCCACACACACCTGGAGGCTGAGGTTAATGTCACACACACCTGTGTTCTCCCACCTGTGTGTCACACACACTATACACCTGAGACGCCATCTCACTGCCCCTTGGAGTAGAGATTAATGTCACTCACCACCTGGAGACAGTAGGACCATCTGACATGTAGACTCACCCCAGTGTAATACACACACACCTGGAGACTCCTGCCACCTGTGACAACAGGCTGACACACACACACCTGTAGGTGTGTTCAATCCACACCTGTGTACGTTACCTAATAACACACCCACACTGGCTCGGACACACTGAGGTAGTCAGGACCTGTAATCCAGGACACTGAGACACCTCCTCTTAGGAGTGCTGGGATAATAACCCATCTGACACCCCCCAGCTATAATCAACCCACCTGACACCCCCCACTGGAGGGAAGGGTGATACTCACACACACACACCTAACCCATCTGACACACACCACCTGTAGGGACACACCCATCAGACGGTCCCACACTATGGAGGAAAACACGGACCTTGCGGACACTGACATCCTAACCCAACAAGGTCTCTAAAAGCCTTTTACATCTTTCCATTCTATAGAGAAGCTCTAACCTTCTCCAGAGCGAATCCTCCCCCTCCCCCCTCGCTATCTGCAACCGACAGACACCACCCTGAGCTATAGACAACCCATCTGACAAACGACAGAGCTATCACACTGCCCATCCTGTGCCTGACAGAGCTCTCCAGATAAATCCAACCCATCTGAACCCCATGACAGAGCCCTATCTCCTCCCTCTTCTCCAGACCTGAGACCTTCTCCCCCTCAGACAGCTCATCAACCCATCCCGACCGAGCCCCCCAGCTAGCGAACCCAGACCGACACCCCCAGAAATGAAAACCCAGAGACCTCCCTGACAGAGCGAATCCCTCCCAAAACTCTGACCCCCCAGCTATAATCTCAACCCATCTGACCCCCCCAGCTAGAACCCAGAGAGCTATAATAACCTCTGACAGAGCCAGAAAGAAGATCCGACAGAGCGAGAAAGAGCTATAATGCCGACAGAGCCCAGAGATAATAACCCTACTCTGACAGAGCCCCCAGGGCTTAAAGAGGCGACCGAATAACCCACTGACCTACCCCCTCCTAGAACCAACACTTGGCTCTGTCTGATTTTCCTATCATTGCTAGACGAATTAATCTTCTCCTTTCCCTATGACCAGGTCACCCTGCAGCTATAATCAGTCCCTGACCGACACCACCTCCAGCTAATAAGAGAGAGCTGCACCCTCCTGAAGGAAAACTACCCCATGATCCCTCCCATCAGACCCTACTCCACCCCCCAGAGCTAAGAACCCTCTGACACCGACCCAGATAGAGTGACCG
The DNA here is from genome assembly GCF_034236695.1 of Oncorhynchus nerka. Taxonomy (NCBI): domain Eukaryota; kingdom Metazoa; phylum Chordata; class Actinopteri; order Salmoniformes; family Salmonidae; genus Oncorhynchus; species Oncorhynchus nerka. Next base: position 67,394 of record NW_027039746.1, on the reverse strand, counting down.
ACTTGACACAGGAGAGCCCCCAGCTCATAATGAACCCATCTGTTGGCTGGGCCCCCCTGCTAAACCTAACCCATCCAGACCCCAGCCCATCTATAACCTAACCCAGAGACCCCCAGAATAATAACCCATCTGACATCCCCCCCAGCTGCGTACCTGAGAGGTCGGACCTCAGGCACGCTACAATGCCTTTATCCAAACAGGGGTTGGTAACCCCAGGCTCTGACCCCCTGGGCTGCTAAACCTGACTGACCCCCTCCCAGCTATAAAACACAGAGATCCCCAGCTATAATAACCCATCACACCCCCCAGCTAGAATAACCCAATGTCTGACACCCACCAGCTATTAACCCATCCTGACACACCCCCACCTGCTCGCCATAAGAGAGAACCCATCTGTCACCCCACAGCTATAATAACCACCTGACAGACACCCTTAATGTCACACACACAAACGACAACACAACCTGGAGACAGAGGGATTAATCCAGCATAATAACCCACCTGAGACAGACAATACAGATCAGCACAACCACACAGACACCCCCAGCTGGATAATAACCCTAGACTTAGCTATAATAACCCATCTGACCCACCCCCCAGCTATAATAACCCATCTGAGAGCTATAATAACCCATCTGACCCCCAGCTATAATAACCCATCTGACAGACACAGCTATAATAACCCATCTGACACCCCCCTAGCTATAATAACCCATCTGACAAGCTATAATAACCCATCTGACACAGCTATAATAACCCATCTGACACCCCCCAGCTATAATAACCCATCTGACACCCCCCAGCTATAATAACCCACTGACACCCCCCAGCTATAATAACCAGTTGCCATCTGACACCCCCCACCTATAATAACCCACCTGAGATGTCACCCCCCAGCTATAATAACCCATCTGACACCCCAGTGTTTTGAGGGTTATAACCCTTCTGACAGACCCCAGACTACACAGGTCAGCAACCCACCACCACCCCCAGCTAGAACCCTCTGACCCCCCAGCTATAATAACCCATCTGATCCCCCCCAGCTAAAATAACCCATCTGACACCCCCCAGCTATAATAACCCATCTGACCCCCAGCTATAATAACCCATCTGACGCCCCCCAGCTATAATAACCCATCTGACCCCCCAGCTATAATAACCCATCTGACCCCCCCAGCTATAATAACCCATCTGACACCCCCCAGCTATAATAACCCATCTGACCCCCCCAGCTATAATAACCCATCTGACCCCCCCCAGCTATAATAACCCATCTGACCCCCCCCAGCTATAATAACCCATCTGACCCCCCCAGCTATAATAACCCATCTGACCCCCCAGCTATAATAACCCATCTGACACCCCCAGCTATAATAACCCATCTGACACCCCCCAGCTATAATAACCCATCTGACACCCCCCAGCTATAATAACCCATCTGACACCCCCCAGCTATAATAACCCATCTGACACCCCCCCCCACAGCTATAATAACCCATCTGACACCCCCCAGCTATAATAACCCATCTGACACCCCCCAGCTATAATAACCCATCTGACACCCCCCAGCTATAATAACCCATCTGACACCCCCCAGCTATAATAACCCATCTGACACCCCCCAGCTATAATAACCCATCTGACACCCCCCAGCTATAATAACCCATCTGACACCCCCCAGCTATAATAACCCATCTGACACCCCCCAGCTATAATAACCCATCTGACACCCCCAGCTATAATAACCCATCTGACACCCCCCAGCTATAATAACCCATCTGACATCACACAAGTCCCTAGGCCAGGAATAGTCTGTTTGTGGTTGTGTGTGTTTACGTGTGTGTGTGTGTGTGTGTGTGTGAGCACCTTGATGTCGTCCAGAACCCTGAACAGGGTTTCCCAGATCTCCTCCAGGTGGTCGATGAGGTCGTCGGCGTTGCGTCCTCGGATGAGGTCGTTCAGAGCGAGGCAGGCGGACTCCCGGGCCCTCCAGATGTTATTGGTCAGGTTAGATATCACATCCTGGAGGATCTCCTTCAGATACTTATCCACCTGGGGAGGGGTAGAGAGAGAGAGAGAGGGAGGGGGTAGAGAGAGATAGAGAGAGGGGGATAGGGGGTAGAGAGAGATAGAGAGAGAGGGATAGAGAGAGGGGATATAGAGAGAGGGGGAGAGGGGGTAGAGAGAGGGGGGGATAGAGAGGGGGGGGATAGAGAGAGGGGGTAGATAATAGAGAGGAGGGGGGTAGAGAGGGAGGGGTAGAGAGAGAGGGGGATAGAGAGGAGGGGGATAGAGAGGGGAGAGGGTATAGAGAGAGAGAGAGGGAGGGGGTAGAGAGAGAGGGGGTAGAGAGAGAGGGGGATAGAGAGAGAGGGGGATAGAGAGAGGGGGGATAGAGAGAGGAGATAGAGAGGGAGGGGGTAGAGAGAGGGGGGTGGAGAGAGAGAGAGGGTAGAGAGAGGGTGGGTAGAGAGAGAGGGGGATAGAGAGGGGGTAGAGAGGGGGGGGTAGAGAGAGAGGGGGGATAGAGAGAGGGGGTAGAGAGGAGGGGGGCCCTAGAGAGAGGGTATAGAGAGAGGGGGTAGAGAGAGAGGGGTAGAGAGGAGGGGGTAGAGAGGGAGGGGGAGTAGAGAGGGAGGGGTAGAGAGAGAGGGGGAGAGAGAGAGGGGATAGAGAGAGAGGGGTAGAGAGAGAGGGAGAGAGAGGGGGGTAGAGAGGAGAGGGGGTAGAGAGGAGAGGGGGATAGAGAGAGGGTGGATAGAGAGAGGGGGGTAGAGAGAGGGGGAGGTAGAGAGAGGGTGGGTAGAGAGGGGTAGAGAGAGAGGGGGTAGAGAGAGGGGGTGGATAGAGGAGGGGGTAGAGAGGGAGGGGGATAGAGAGGGGGAGAGAGGGGGAGGGGGGGGTAGAGAGAGAGGGGTAGAGAGAGAGGGGGATAGAGAGAGAGGGGGTAGAGAGGGAGGGGTAGAGAGAGAGGGGGGTAGAGAGAGAGGGGGATAGAGAGGGGGTAGAGAGGGGGGATAGGAGAGAGAGAGAGGGGTAGAGAGGGGGGGTAGAGAGGGAGGGGGAGAGAGAGGGAGGGGGAGAGAGAGAGGGGATAGAGAGAGGGGGATAGAGAGAGGGGTAGAGAGAGGAGGGGGATAGAGAGTCTGGGGGATAGAGAGAGGGGGATAGAGAGAGGGGGATAGAGAGAGGGGGATAGAGAGAGGGGGATAGAGAGAGGGGGTAGAGAGAGGGGGGTAGAGAGAGGGGGATAGAGAGAGGGGGATAGAGAGAGGGGGATAGAGAGAGGGGGTAGAGAGGGAGGGGATAGAGAGA
>NW_027039746.1:14079-59079 GCF_034236695.1 Oncorhynchus nerka | reverse complement strand
ATCCACTGTGTTACCCCATTCTACCCCCATCAGTCCTATGATCCACTGTGTTACCCCCATTCTTCCCCCATCAGTCCTATGATCCACTGTTACCCCATTCTACCCCCATCAGTCCTATGATCCACTGTTTACCCCATTCTTCCCCATCAGTCCTATGATCCACTGTGTTACCCCATTCTTCCCCCATCAGTCCTACGATCCACTCCCCCATTCTGATCCATCAGTCCTACGATCCACTGTGTTACCCCCATCAGTCCTACGATCCACTGTGTTACCCCCATTCTACCCCCATCAGTCCTACGATGCACTGTGTTACCCCCATCAGTCCTATGATCCACTGTGTTACCCCCATTCTACCCCCATCAGTCCTATGATCCACTGTGTTACCCCCATCAGTCCCCCATATGATCCACTGTGTTACCCCCATTCTACCCCCATCAGTCCTACGATCCACTGTTACCCCCATTGAGCTTATTATTGTGGTCTGAGTGATCATGGAGTCGTTGACTCACCATCAGGGTCTGACAGGATGGAGATGAAAGCCGTCTGGATCTCCTTCAGGTGAGACTGGAAGATGAGACAAAAGTCAAGAGAGTCAATAACTCACAAGGAATTTAGTTCTCCATCACTTTCCTCTGTTAACTTGGATCTCAGACTTGACATTTGACCCCCCCACTCTTGACCTTTCAATCAAGTCTGAGCCCTTGACCCCCCAGCCCTAACCCCGATCTCTAACCCCCAGTGTCTGTACCCTGATCTCTTTGTGTTGGAGCAGCTTCTTGACCCCCAACCCCTGACCCCAGCCAGTCATACTGTACCCTGATCTCTGTGCTGGTGTAGGTCCTTGACCCCTGACCCCCAGCCAGTCAACTGTAACCCTGGTGTAGCTTGACCCCCCCAGCCCTAACCCCAGAACCCCCAGCCAGTCATAGTGTACCCTGATCTCTTTGTGTTGGAACAGCTTCTGACTCATACTGACCCCCTGTCTGGAACAGGTTTTGACCTGAACCCCAGTGTCCGTAGCCCCTAATCTTTTGTGCCCACGGCAGCCACTGTGTTGACCCCTGACAGACCCCTAGTGTCCGTTGGACTGATCTCTTTGTGCTGGTGCAGCTTCTTCACCAGAGAGAGCAGCCATATACAGGCAGCCTGTCTGACGTGGGGGTTTTGACTTGGGATTGAAGGGTTAGCCAGGATAGAGTTCAGCACCCACGGAACCACATCGTTACTCTCCACATCTGACAGGGAGACAAGAGGATTGGACAGTTACCACAGTAAAAAAAAACACTGTGAAAACGCCAAAGACAAGATTGAACAGTCAGAGATGTGTTTCAAGACATTGAAACCACTGTGGATTGAAGGGTTGAACCACTGTGGATTGAGGGATTGAACCACTGTGGATTGAAGGGAACCACTGGATTAAACCACTGTGGATTAAACCGCTGTGGATTAAACCACTGTGGATTGAGGGATTGAACCACTGTGGATTGAGGGATTGAACCACTGTGGATTGAAGGATTGAACCACTGTGGATTGAACCACTGAACCACTGTGGATTGAGGGATTGAACCACTGTGGATTTGAACCACTGTGGATTGAATTGATTGAACCACTGGGATTGAACCACTGTGGATTGAACCACTGTGGATTGAACCACTGTGGATTGAACCACTGTGGATTGAACAACTGTGGATTGAAGGGTTGAACCACTGTGGATTGAACCACTGTGGATTGAAGGGTTGAACCACTGTGGATTGAAGGGTTGAACCACTGTGGATTGAAGGGTTGAACCACTGTGTGTAGTCTTACTGTCTGGGGGACTGTATTGTTCCTCAGTACAGGTCCAGGGGTCCCTGGCAGCTCCAGAACTGGTCCCTATAGCAGCACTGGTGATGGCCTCACCTACTGTAAACTGTAGTTCTACCTGTTTGGCCTGGGAGACAGAGAGGGGGGGGAGAGAGAGAGGGGGCGAGAGAGAGAGAGGGAGAGAGAGGGGGCGAGAGGGAGAGAGGGCGAGAGAGAGAGAGAGGGAGAGAGAAAGCGCGGTGGAAAGAGTTCAATTCTTGCTTCTCATCATGTCAGTTCTTTCTGCATGATAAACAAGGTCCTATGAAGCTTTATGAAGGTCCTATGAAGCTTTATGAATGTCTTATGAAGCTTAATTTAGGTATTATGAAGCTTTCCGAGTGTCTTATGAAGCTTCAAAGGTCCTATGAAGCTTTATGAAGGTCCTATGAAGCTTCAAAGGTCCTATGAAGCTTCATGAAGGTCTTAAAAAGCTCCATTAGATGAGAGCCAGTCCGCTTACCTCCACAGAGTCCATGAGCCCCTGCAGCAGCTTCTTCTGGTGGGCAAAGTCTCCATCTCCCACTGGTAGATAACCCAGAGTCTGGATGGCTCTCTCCTTCATCTGAACAGACAGAGACCACATCTAACTATTAACTACACCTGTCTACCTAACAGTCTGGATGGCTCCTCTCCTTCATCTGAACAGACAGAGACCACATCTAACTACACCTGTCTACCTAACAGTCTGGATGGCTCCTCTCCTTCATCTGAACAGACAGAGACCACATCTAACTACACCTGTCTACCTAACAGTCTGGATGGCTCCTCTCCTTCATCTGAACAGACAGAGACCACATCTAACTATTAACTACACCTGTCTACCTAACAGTCTGGATGGCTCCTCTCCTTCATCTGAACAGACAGAGACCACATCTAACTATTAACTACACCTGTCTACCTAACAGTCTGGATGGCTCCTCTCCTTCATCTGGAGAGACAGAGACCACATGTATCCATGGTTACCTTGAGGGTCTCTTTCCCAGAGGGGATGCGAGCCAGCATCTTCTCCACCACGGCTAGTTTGGTGAATCCCTCTCCTTCTGAAGGGATGAGCAGAGGCCCGTTCCTCCCGATCTCCCCGAGGGCCGTACAGGCAGCAACAGCCAGCAGAGGGGAACCACTGTCTAGGAACGAGCCTAGGAACACACACACACACACAACCAACCCGGAAACACAACATTGGATCTAAAGGTTCTTTTACTGCCTCGACTACATCTTTCTTCCTTAAACTGTGTTCTTTCCACAAATATATTAAAAAAATTATAAATATTACTAATTATTTCCTATAACACATAAAAAGGAAACATTGGTTCGAAATGTTCTCTTTTACTGCCTCGACTACACCTTTCTTCTTCCACCTTTCTTCCTTAAACTGTGTTCTTTCCACAAATATATTTAAAAATGATAAATAATGAGTCATTTCTTGTAACAATGTGAATTAGCATAAAACTGGTCAAAAATAATTAGCATAAATCATTTTTTTTTTAAAAGAGTAAATATTATCTGAAAAAAAAAAAAAAAAAAAAAAAAAGGTGACCGTCACCTACCGATGGCTTTGGTTGCTATAGCGACCAGCTCCTCGTCCTCCTTGGGCGTGTCGTTCATCCTCTGTTCCCGGTTGAGGGCGGAGTCTCCGTTAGCGAAGGACTTCCTCTTGCTCATGTACCTGGCCACCATGTAGCCCAGCGCCATGATGGCTCCGTGCTGGGTCTCGGGGCTCTGCAGTTTCCAACAGGGAATACAGGTTTTACTTTCAGCTCAGTGAAACGGGGACAACTTTTGCTTCAGTACATGATATTCAAAATTACCGTATAAAAACACATTTTGAGACCAGGAAAAACTGGGTCCTATTATGTACAGCAAATATATGTGAAAATAAACATTTCACTCCTTGGCCTACCTACGTGTGCATCTACAGGAGGGGGGGGGCTACCTACAGGAGGGAGGGGGGCTACCTACGTGTGTATCTACAGGAGGGGGAGGGGCTACCTACGTGTGTATGACAGGCTACCTAGGGGCTACCTACGTGTGCATCTACAGGAGGGAGGGGGGAGGGGCTACATACGTGTGTATGACAGTAGTTTTGGAATTGTTAGTTAGATTACTTGTTGGTTATTACTGCATTGTCGGAACTAGAAGCACAAGCATTTCGCAACACTCGCATTAACATCTGCTAACCATGTGTATGTGACAAATACATTTGATTTGATCTACAGGAGGGAGGGGCTACATACGTGTGTATCTACAGGAGAAGGAGGGGCTACATACGTGTGTATCTTTAGTGATCTTGATGAGCGTCTGAACGGCAGTCTTCAGCTCGTTTCCTGACATGGTGGACACCACCACAGCGTAGAGCTGAGCTGCTAGCTCCCTTAGGTCCTCCTTGTTGGTGTTCATTAGACTCTGCGGAAGGGGAAATGTAGTATTAGCGTTAGCGTAGCATGAAGCATACCAACGTATATTTTACAGATGTAGCATCGACTAGCGTTAGCGTAGCATGCAGCATACCAACATATAATTTACAGTAGTAGCATTGACTAGCGTTAGCATCGACTAGCATTTCTTAGCATTGGCCTAGCATGTAGCATATCAAGGTACTATATCGGAGTAGTATAGTACATAGCGCAAATTAGCGTAGCATTAGCTTTCCAATTAATATGTTACATAAGTAGCGTCAATTAGCATACCATGGTATCATTTACAGTAGTAGCATCAATTAGCAAAGCACGCAGCATGATTTTTACCTTGATCCAGTCGATCTTGTGGATAAACATGGGGGCCAGGTTGTCAGGACAGACAGACACCACCTCCAGAAGACAGTACATCACAGGGACTCCTATCAAAATAAAATCAAGAATAAAAAAAATGTAAAAACATACAATGTAGCTATACATTTTGATGCATTTACTAGCCTGTAATCCAAAACAGATATGCTCACTTCACAATATCAACAACGGTGAAACGGAGCATACCATTTTGGATCCCAGGCCTGTAAACACGTGAGTATTAGCATAGCACGCGGCATACCGACGTATATTTTACAGTAGTAGCATTGACTAGCGTTAGCGTCGATTAGCATTTCTTAGCATTGGCCTAGCATGTAGCATATCAAGGTACTATATCTGGAGTAGTATATAGTACATAGCGTCAATTAGCGTAGCATTAGCATTCCAATGAATATGTTCCGTAGGTAGCGTCAATTAGCATACCATGGTATCTTTCACAGGTATGAATAATGCATTTACTAGCCTGGAATCCAATATCAACAACGGTGAAACGGAGCATACCATTTTGGATCCCAGGCCTGTAAACACGCGAGTATTTGGAGACGAGGAGACGAGATAAGGAAACAAAGAAGAAAAAAAAGGCAGGCATCACATCACTCGCCTCCTACAGCAGACAGCAGCTGCTGCAGTAGCTCCATGTAGACCTGCACAGGGTTGACCTCTGCCCCCTTGGTTCCAGTGGAGGACGGGGAGGTCAGGGGTTCATTGGAGAGCAGGGCGAGCGTGTAGCGTCCGATGGCAGGCGCGTCGTCCTGCATGTCCGCCAGGCTCTTAGAGACGGGCGTGGCCCCGGCACTGTGGGCCAGACACATCCGCAGGTACAGCACGATCTGGAGACAGGAACCCGGGGGGTTAGAAAAGGAAGTCGTGTCTATTAACAGGAAGTGCAGAAAGGTAAATGTCTGTAGCCCCCATCGTTTTTCTCCCCCGTGTTTCGTTTTATTCTTTAAAACTTCCCTCTTCAATTGTTTTGTGGTTTTGTCATAAACAGCATGGACACACAGCCTGGTTCCTCTCTAGGTTTCTTCCTAGGTTTTGGCCTTTCTAGGGAGTTTTTCCTAGCCACCGTGCTTCTACACCTGCATTGCTTGCTGTTTGGGGTTTTAGGCTGGGTTTCTGTACAGCACTTTGAGATATCAGCTGATGTACGAAGGGCTATATAAATACATTTGATTTGATAAGAGAGTCTGCTAAATGACTCACTAAATGATTCATTCTGCACAGCATCAGCTGATGTACGAAGGGCTTTATAAATACATTTGATTTGATAAGAGAGTCTGCTAAATGACTCACTAAATGACTCTTTCTGTACAGCATCAGCTGATGTACGAAGGGCTTTATAAATACATTTGATTTGATAAGAGAGTCTGCTAAATGACTCACTAAATGACTCTTCTTTCTGTACAGCATCAGCTGATGTACGAAGGGCTTTATAAATACATTTGATTTGGACTTTCATACAACTATGTAGTTGAATTGGTTTGTCTTACCTCGCAAAGGGTCAGGGTTAGGGTTAGGGTCAGGGTTAGGGTCAGGTAGTTGAATTGGTTTGTCTTACCTCTCCAAACGCAGAAGGGTTGAAGGGGAGCGTGTACGTCCCCACGGTGTACTTAGCCGGCGTCTTCATCCTCTGAGCAGCCTAAAGAGCAGACCAGATCAACAGGGCTGTGAAGACCTAATGCTGACACACCTGTACCCCTACATTACCTAGAGAGTAAATGTAATGACAGGGGCTCGATCTGGGACAAGGGAGGGGTTACGCTCTCACCTTCTCCTGGATGTAGGCCACCATGTCAGGGAATGAGGGCATGGGTTTACGGCCCTCTTTCTCCGAGTTCTTAGCAGGCAGAGCCCTCAGGACACGCTGGGCCTCGCTGCATACCTCTTCTCTCCTATAATAAACACACCATAGAGACACTGAGGTCAGGACACTGGGCCTCTCTCCTATAATAAACACACCATAGAGACACTGAGGTCAGGACACTGGGCCTCTCTCCTATAATAAACACACCATAGAGACACTGAGGTCAGGACATTCTGGGCGCCTCTCCTATAATAACACACCATAGAGACACTGGGCCTCTCTCCTATAATAAACACACCATAGAGACACTGGGCCTCTCTCCTATAATAAACACACCAGAGACACTGGGCCTCTCTCCTATAATAAACACACCATAGAGACACTGGGCCTCTCTCCTATAATAAACACACCATAGACACTGAGGTCAGGACTCTGGGCCTCTCTCCTATAATAAACACACCATAGAGACACTGGGCCTCTCTCCTATAATAAACACACCAGAGACACTGGGCCTCTCTCCTATAATAAACACACCATAGAGACACTGGGCCTCTCTCCTATAATAAACACACCATAGAGACACTGAGGTCAGGACACTGGGCCTCTCTCCTATAATAAACACACCATAGAGACACTGAGGTCAGGACACTGGGCCTCTCTCCTATAATAAACACACCATAGATACACTGGGCCTCTCTCCTATAATAAACACACCATAGAGACACTGAGGTCAGGACTCTGGGCCTCTCTCCTATAATAAACACACCATAGAGACTCTGGGCCTCTCTCCTATAATAAACACACCAGAGACACTGGGCCTCTCTCCTATAATAAACACACCATAGAGACACTGGGCCTCTCTCCTATAATAAACACACCATAGAGACACTGAGGTCAGGACACTGGGCCTCTCTCCTATAATAAACACACCATAGAGACACTGGGCCTCTCTCCTATAATAAACACACCATAGACACTGAGGTCAGGACTCTGGGCCTCTCTCCTATAATAAACACACCATAGAGACACTGGGCCTCTCTCCTATAATAAACACACCAGAGACACTGGGCCTCTCTCCTATAATAAACACACCATAGAGACACTGAGGTCAGGACTCTGGGCCTCTCTCCTATAATAAACACACCATAGAGACACTGGGCCTCTCTCCTATAATAAACACACCATAGAGACACTGGGCCTCTCTCCTATAATAAACACACCATAGAGACACTGAGGTCAGGACACTGGGCCTCTCTCCTATAATAAACACACCATAGAGACACTGGGCCTCTCTCCTATAATAAACACACCATAGACACTGAGGTCAGGACTCTGGGCCTCTCTCCTATAATAAACACACCATAGAGACACTGGGCCTCTCTCCTATAATAAACACACCATAGAGACACTGGGCCTCTCTCCTATAATAAACACACCAGAGACACTGGGCCTCTCTCCTATAATAAACACACCAGAGACACTGGGCCTCTCTCCTATAATAAACACACCATAGAGACACTGAGGTCAGGACTCTGGGCCTCTCTCCTATAATAAACACACCATAGAGACACTGGGCCTCTCTCCTATAATAAACACACCAGAGACACTGGGCCTCTCTCCTATAATAAACACACCATAGAGACACTGAGGTCAGGACACTGGGCCTCTCTCCTATAATAACACACCATAGAGACACTGGGCCTCTCTCCTATAATAACACACCATAGAGACACTGAGGTCAGGACACTGGGCCTGTCTCCTATAATAAACACACCATAGAGACACTGAGGTCAGGACTCTGGGCCTCTCTCCTATAATAAACACACCATAGAGACACTGGGCCTCTCTCCTATAATAAACACACCAGAGACACTGGGCCTCTCTCCTATAATAAACACACCATAGAGACACTGGGCCTCTCTCCTATAATAAACACACCAGAGACACTGGGCCTCTCTCCTATAATAAACACACCATAGAGACACTGAGGTCAGGACACTGGGCCTCTCTCCTATAATAAACACACCATAGAGACACTGAGGTCAGGACACTCTGGGCCTCTCTCCTATAATAACAGACTTCCTATATGTTTTTTCGCAGTGTGTTATGTCAGTGTGTGCGCGTGTCTAGTGTTGAGACTTACGGGTCCCCGGCAGCCAATAGGAGCAAGTATCTGGAGGGCACGTGATCAGGAGCAAATACCGTGCTGGCGTACTTCATTGCCACCTGACGCACCTGCACCTCAGGCTGACCAATCACAACACAGAAGAACATAATATTCAGAACTTTGACTGACCAATCAGAAAGCAATACTCCAACTTAAATCATCTATTTTCTTCAGCAACACTATATTTCAGACACAGTGACATTCTGGGACACTTGGACAACAGTGACATTCTGGGACACTTGGACAACAGTGACATTCTGGAACACTTGGACAACAGTGACATTCTGGAACACTTGGACAACAGTGACATTCTGGAACACTTGGACAACAGTGACATTCTGGAACACTTGGACAACAGTGACATTCTGGAACACTTGGACAACAGTGACATTCTGGAACACTTGGACAACAGTGACATTCTGGAACACTTGGACAACAGTGACATTCTGGAACACTTGGACAACAGTGACATTCTGGAACACTTGGACAACAGTGACATTCTGGAACACTTGGACAACAGTGACATTCTGACAACAGTATTCCCTACAATGACGACACAATATAAAAGACGCGCCATATATTCCTGGTAAATTAAATCACATGTTTCTTCTACATCCTAGCTAGTAGAACTAGTAATATTTCATATACAAATCATAGGACAGGGGTCAGAAACAGGTGGACCGTGGTGGTTTATGTTGGAGCCCCCCAAAGGAACAAGTACCAGGGCAAAACAAGACATGAAGAATCGGCAGCAGGGTTTAGTTTAGGAAATATGTTCAAGTTCCCATCTATAAAGAAAAAAAAGAGATATGGTGTCTCAATGTAATCAAGGTATGAAATTATTGTTATTTTCAAATTAAGTCTTAGTTGTGTTCAATTTTACCTTTTACAAATTACTGCAATTAGGTTCCGGCCCCCTGATCATCCTCTCTGATAAGAATCGTCTCGCGGCTGAATCTAGTTGCCTACCCCCGTCATAGGAGAAACCAGAGCCTACCCCCGTCATAGGAGAAACCAGAGCTTCCATCCCCCAACGTGTCAGAGGAGAAACCAGAGCCTACCCCGTCAACGTAGGAGAAACCAGAGCCCATCTGGTTGACCTTCCTGTAGGTTAACGTGTCAGAGGAGAAACCAGAGCTTCCATCTGGTTGAGTACTGCTTCCTGTAGGTCAACGTGTCAGAGGAGAAACCAGAGCTTCCATCCGGTTGACTAAGGCTTCCTGTAGGTTAACGTGTCAGAGGAGAAACCAGAGCTTCCATCCGGTTGAGTACTGCTTCCTGTAGGTTAACGTGTCAGAGGAGAAACCAGAGCTTCCATCTGGTTGACTAAGGCTTCCTGTAGGTTAACGTGTCAGAGGAGAAACCAGAGCTTCCATCCGGTTGAGTACTGCTTCCTGTAGGTTAACGTGTCAGAGGAGAAACCAGAGCTTCCATCCGGTTGAGTACTGCTTCCTGTAGGTTAACGTGTCAGAGGAGAAAGCAGAGCTTCCTGTAGGTTAACGTGTCAGAGGAGAAACCAGAGCTTCCATCCGGTTGACTAAGGCTTCCTGTAGGTTAACGTGTCAGAGGAGAAAGCAGAGCTTCCTGTAGGTTAACGTGTCAGAGGAGAAACCAGAGCTTCCATCTGGTTGACTAAGGCTTCCTGTAGGTTAACGTGTCAGAGGAGAAACCAGAGCTTCCATCCGGTTGACTAAGGCTTCCTGTAGGTTAACGTGTCAGAGGAGAAACCAGAGCTTCCTGTAGGTTAACGTGTCAGAGGAGAAACCAGAGCTTCCATCTGGTTGAGTACAGCTTCCTGTAGGTCAACGTGTCAGAGGAGAAACCAGAGCTTCCATCCGGTTGAGTACTGCTTCCTGTAGGTTAACGTGTCAGAGGAGAAACCAGAGCTTCCATCTGGTTGAGTACTGCTTCCTGTAGGTTAACGTGTCAGAGGAGAAACCAGAGCTTCCATCTGGTTGAGTAACTGCTTCCTGTAGGTTAACGTGTCAGAGGAGAAACCAGAGCTTCCTTCCGGTTGAGTACTGCTTCCTGTAGGTTAACGTGTCATATGATTTCTCCTATCTACTGTTACCTTGCCCATGTAAGCTGCCACCAGGGCTTCCATCAGGTTCAGTAGCGCCCCCTGTAGGTTAGCGTAGGCTCCCACCATCATAGACAGAGCCTCCTGGATGGCTAGACGGACATCAGGCTCCTCCTGTACACACACACACGGGGCAGGAGGACGGTTAGAATATATGACAAGGTCGCTGCCATAAACCTTGAATTATGTTTTGGAGGCCTTTGTGTCTTGTCTAATATATAATGTAGGCAAACAGTGTATTCAAATAGCATTGTCTTGATGCAGGAACACCTACCTTGCACATGGCCTCAAAGAACTGCTGGACCAGAGCGATATCTTTGGTGAAGAGTTGGGGCATCCGGCTGAGAAGAGAGGAAACATCCACTCACTAATCACATCAGCTCATCATCATCATCATCATCATAATCAAGACACAGCCTATTGGTTGTTAAAGCTCCAATGTGTAGCTTTTTTTGGGGGGGTAATCTGACCAAATTCACATAGAAACGTGTGTTACAGATAATGTTTTTCTCATTGAAAGCCATGAGAACAAGCGGTAGATCTATTCTATGTGCACTATTTCTATGCTTCTCGTTCTTAAGGTTTTTTTTGCTTCAGGTTTTGTACACCAGCTTCAAAACAGCTGAAAATACAATATTTTTGGGGGGTTATTGAGAAGATATTTCACAGCGTTTTAGATGGTACAACGATTCTCTACACCACACCGCTCTAGATTCTCTACACCACACCGCTCTAGATTCTCTACACCACAACGCCCTAGATTCTCTACACCACACCGCTCTAGATTCTCTACACCACAACGCTCTAGATTCTCTACACCACAACGCTCTAGATTCTCTACACCACAACGCTCTAGATTCTCTACACCACAACGCTCTAGATTCTCTACACCACAACGCTCTAGATTCTCTACACCACAACGCTCTAGATTCTCTACACCACAACGCTCTAGATTCTCTACACCACAACACTCTAGATTCTCTACACCACAACACTCTAGATTCTCTACACCACAACACTCTAGATTCTCTACACTACAACACTCTAGATTCTCTACACTACAACACTCTAGATTCTCTACACTACAACACTCTAGATTCTCTACACTACAACACTCTAGATTCTCTACACTACACTTGGTTTGTTTTGTCACAGGAACCGAGATGAGGCAAACCATTAGAATTTTAGCAAACAGGAAACGGAGGAGCGATTTCAGCATAACGCATTTTAAAAATAGACAGATTTTTACTGTAAATACCTGGACAGTTTCCCCACAGCAGAGTAGGCCATACACAGCAACTTAGGATCCTGCCAAATCAAACCAGACAACAACATATCCCATCATGCTCTATACCAGGAGCACGCAAAGCATCAACCATTGAAAAGGAGAATAGCTACGATGTGTAGTTGATGAAACAAGATAAAAAAAAACACATTGATTGATGGCTTTACCTCCTTGTACTCGTTGATGAGCTTGGTGAGGCCATTCAGCAGCATCAGACCCAGTGGTTTGTTGGTGTCAGGACATCTGTCAGAGAGGAGAGACACAACGTGTTAGGAGAGGCTTTAGTGTGGGTTGGTGTTGGGCTGGAACAAAAAGCCTGCACACACACACACACACTCCTTTGATGACCGCTTCAATTAATTTTTGTAGTTTGTTTTTGTTTTTGAAGCATTTACTTCTAACTTAGTGGTCACCAACCGGTCGATCGCCGAGACATTTCTAGTCGCTCGCCGAGGCATTTCTAGTCGATCGCCAAGGCATCTAGGGCCAGCTCTTAATGGCCATCTCTGTCTGTGTAACGGTGAACCGAGAAGACAAACTGATCTAGGGCCAGCTCTTAGACTGCGTTTACACAGGCAGCCCAATAAATGATATTTTTCAATGATTGGGCAAAAGATCAGAATTGGGCTGCCTGTGTAAACAAAGCCTTAGTACAGTAACCGTCTCTATAAGGAAGGGTTGGATGAAACTGACTTGGGACCAGTAACCGTCTCTATAAGGAAGGGTTGGATGAAACTGACTTGGGACCAGTAACCGTCTCTATAAGGAAGGGTTGGATGAAACTGACTTGGGACCAGTAACCGTCTCTATAAGGAAGGGTTGGATGAAACTGACTTGGGACCAGTAACCGTCTCTATAAGGAAGGGTTGGATGAAACTGACTTGGGACCAGTAACCGTCTCTATAAGGAAGGGTTGGATGAAACTGACTTGGGACCAGTAACCGTCTCTATAAGGAAGGGTTGGATGAAACTGACTTGGGACCAGTAACCGTCTCTATAAGGAAGGGTTGGATGAAACTGACTTGGGACCAGTAACCGTCTCTGTAAGGAAGGGTTGGATGAAACTGACTTGGGACCAGTAACCGTCTCTGTAAGGAAGGGTTGGATGAAACTGACTTGGGACCAGTAACCGTCTCTGTAAGGAAGGGTTGGATGAAACTGACTTGGGACCAGTAACCGTCTCTGTAAGGAAGGGTTGGATGAAACTGACTTGGGACCAGTAACCGTCTCTGTAAGGAAGGGTTGGATGAAACTGACTTGGGACCAGTAACCGTCTCTGTAAGGAAGGGTTGGATGAAACTGACTTGGGACCAGTAACCGTCTCTATAAGGAAGGGTTGGATGAAACTGACTTGGGACCAGTAACCGTCTCTATAAGGAAGGGTTGGATGAAACTGACTTGGGACCAGTAACAGTCTCTATAAGGAAGGGTTGGATGAAACTGACTTGGGACCAGTAACCGTCTCTATAAGGAAGGGTTGGATGAAACTGACTTG
Organism: Oncorhynchus nerka; assembly: GCF_034236695.1. Lineage (NCBI taxonomy): Eukaryota > Metazoa > Chordata > Actinopteri > Salmoniformes > Salmonidae > Oncorhynchus > Oncorhynchus nerka. The sequence continues at coordinate 45,614 of NW_027039746.1, read as the reverse complement.
GGACCAGTAACCGTCTCTATAAGGAAGGGTTGGATGAAACTGACTTGGGACCAGTAACCGTCTCTATAAGGAAGGGTTGGATGAAACTGACTTGGGACCAGTACTTACACCTGACAGATGTGGTGAACAAACTGAAGCGTAAGAGAGAGCAGCTTGTTGTTGGTGTTGGCTCCAAACAGACCGTCGTACACCACCTGGGGAGAGGAGGGGAGAGAGAAGAGGAGGAGGAGAGGGGAGAGGAGAAGAGGAGAAGAGGAGGAGAGGGAGAGAGAAGAAGAAGAGGAAGGAGAGGAGAGGAGGAGGAAGGAGAGAGGGGAGAGAGAGGAGAGGAGAAGAGGAGAAAGAGAAGAGGAGAGAAACAGGAAATACACAGGTGATGAAGGTTTCCTTGAGAGAAAGACAGCAGAAGGACATTCAAAAGATTTGAACACACACACACACACATTTCCAGGACGTTAACTGTTGATTTATTAGAGAGCACACACACACACACACTACAGCTGTACCTGTATGTTAGCAGGGAAGCACTCAGCGGCGAGGCGTGAGCGTAAGAGATGTGGTAGGATCTTCATCTTGACTCTGGTGCTGACCGGCTCATGTTTCAGCTCCCTCTTCAGACTGGCCCCCTGTGACATAACGTCACATAACAGGACATGAGTTGGACCAACAGTTTGACACAGTGTGATACTGTTCACACATACAACCAATCAAGATGATGTGGCGACCGTGCCGGATAGATCTCGGCCTCCGGCTCATCAATGCCACTTCCTGTCAGGAAGTGGTTCCAATTCAAGACCAAGTTCGAATGAGTTCAGAAGGTTGGAGGTGAATCTTTCCACACCTTAGTTTTGAGGGGGATGTCTCCCAGGTAGACCTTGTACATCCTGTTGACGATCAGGGGGTTGTTCCAGTCGATAATACTGCAAAACAAACCCAACAACACATGACATCATATCACAAATCAACGAACTCCCCGGGGAACCCCAGAACGAACTCCCCGGGGAACCCCAGAACGAACTCCCCGGGGAACCCCAGAACGAAATCCCCGGGGAACCCCAGAACGAAATCCCCGGGGAACCCCAGAACGAACTCCCCGGGGGAACCCAGAACCAAATCCTGTAGAATGTTGTAAATAGACTAATGAGTTGCGCCCCTATCTCACCATCCCATAATAGTAGAATAGTCCCATAGATACCCACCTCTGCTTGCTCTTGAGCTCCAGGTCCGCGGCCGTGGCAACGCCGTGTCTTGTGTCGCTAGAGGCAACCACCAGGTGTATGACAGTCTCCACCTCCGGTACCTGTTCTGCCTCGATGAACTTCACTATGCCGAGTTTACACTGGGAGAGACACGTAATCATTACCTCACAACCACAGTACAACAACCACACAACCACAGTACAACAACCACAGTACAACAACCTCACAACCACAGTACAACAACCACAGTACAACAACCTCACAACCACAGTACAACAACCACAGTACAACAACCCAACAACCACAGTACAACAACCACACAACCACAGTACAACAACCACAGTACAACAACCACAGTACAACAACCACAGTACAACAACCACAGTACAACAACCACACGTCCCAGCAACCAGTACAGCAACCACAGTACAACAACCACACAACCACAGTACAACAACCACACGTCCCAGCAACCACAGTACAGCAACCACAGTACAACAACCACACAACCACAGTACAACAACCACACAACCACAGTACAACAACCACACAACCACAGTACAACAACCACACAACCACAGTACAACAACCACACAACAACAACCACAGTACAACAACTTCACAACCACAGTACAACAACCACAGTACAACAACCACAGTACAACAACCACAGTACAACAACCACACAACCACAGTACAACAACCACAGTACAGCAACCACAGTACAACAACCACAACCACAGTACAACAACCACAGTACAACAACCACAGTACAACAACCACAGTACAACAACCACAGTACAACAACCACAGTACAACAACCACAGTACAACAACCACAGTACAGCAACCACAGTACAGCAACCACAGTACAGCAACCACAGTACAGCAACCACAGTACAACAACCACAGTACAGCAACCACAGTACAGCAACCACAGTACAACAACCACAGTACAACAACCACAGTACAACAACCACAGTACAACAACCACAGTACAACAACCACAGTACAACAACCACTGTACAACAACCACAGTACAACAACCACAGTACAGCAACCACAGTACAGCAACCACAGTACAGCAACCACAGTACAGCAACCACAGTACAGCAACCACAGTACAGCAACCACAGTACAGCAACCACAGTACAGCAACCACAGTACAGCAACCACAGTACAACAACCACAGTACAACAACCACAGTACAACAACCACAGTACAACAACCACAGTACAACAACCACAGTACAACAATCACAATCACCTTTTTATTTTATTATTTAACCAGGCAAGGCAATATTTTCATAGTAAAGGCATTAACGTTAGTCTGAATAGCTAATAATACAGTAGTTAGCAGTCAACATCAGTGTAGTGATTGTGATAAAAACAGGAGACATCATCATCTTTGAAAAGCATTACTAGTTTTTTTTATTTAACCAGGCAAGTCAGTTAACAACAAATTTTTATTTACAATGACGGACTAGGAACAGTGGGTTAACTGCCTTGTTCAGGGGCAGAACGACAGATTTGTACCTTGTCAGCTCTGGGATTTGATCAAGCAACCTTCCGGTTACTAGTCCAACGCTCTAACCACTAGGCCACCCTGCCGCCTCTACACTCTAACCACTAGGCCACCCTGCCGCCCCAAGGAAGGTGTGATACACCTTCCTCTAAGGTCAAAGGTTCAAAGGTCAGTACCTGTTCCAGCTGCTCTGGGCTCCACTGGGCCTCTCCGATGACCCTCTTGGCAGCGTAGACGCTCATCCCTGGAGGCGGCTGGGGGAGGCCCGGTACGGCCGCCGCTGCCCCAGAGCTACCCTGAGGGGACGAGGGAGCTGGGCGAGTGGGAGGCTCGTTCAGGACAAACCTGGAGGCCAGAGGAGAGAGAGGGAGGGGGAGAGAGAGAGAGGGAGGGAAGGTAGAGCGAGAGAGAGAGAGAGGGAGGGAGGGTAGAGAGAGGAGAGAGGGAGGTCAACTACAAGGTACATTGTTTAGGGACTGTAATAATTAATTCAAGTGAGCATGTTGTTTGCAAGTTTTATAGTATGTTAGACCGTTTTAACAATACCCGATAACATACTAGCATACCTAAACACTTAAAATGGTCAGTCCCATAGGCTACGTCCCAAATGGCACCCTATTCCCTATACAGTGAACTACTAGTGACCAAGGCCCTATACGGTGAACTACTAGTGACCAGAGCCCTAATCCCTATACGGTGAACTACTAGTGACCAAGGCCCTATATGGTGAACTACTAGTGACCAAGGCTCTATATGGTGAACTACTAGTGACCAGAGCCCTATACAGTGAACTACTAGTGACCAAGGCCCTATATGGTGAACTACTAGTGACCAGGGCCCTATACAGTGAACTACTAGTGACCAAGGCCCTATATGGTGAACTACTAGTGACCAGAGCCCTATACAGTGAACTACTAGTGCCCAAGGCCCTATATGGTGAACTACTAGTGACCAGAGCCCTAATCCCTATACAGTGAACTACTAGTGACCAAGGCCCTATATGGTGAACTACTAGTGACCAGAGCCCTATACAGTGAACTACTAGTGACCAAGGCCCTATATGGTGAACTACTAGTGACCAGAGCCCTAATCCCTATACGGTGAACTACTAGTGACCAAGGCCCTATACAGTGAACTACTAGTGCCCAGAGCCCTACATAGTGAACTACTAGTGCCCAGAGCCCTACATAGTGAACTACTAGTGACCAGAGCCCTAATCCCTATACGGTGAACTACTGGCCAACTGCATGGTGCCCAGGGCCCTACATGGCCAACTACATAGTGAACTACTAGTGCCCAGGGCCCTACGTAGTGAACTACTAGTGCCCAGAGCCCTACGTAGTGAACTACTAGTGCCCAGAGCCCTACGTAGTGAACTACTAGTGCCCAGAGCCCTACGTAGTGAACTACTAGTGCCCAGAGCCCTACGTAGTGAACTACTAGTGCCCTAGAGAACTACTAGTGCCCAACTACTAGTGCCCAGAGCCCTACGTAGTGAACTACTAGTGCCCAGAGCCCTACGTAGTGAACTACTAGTGCCCAGAGCCCTACGTAGTGAACTACTAGTGCCCAGAGCCCTACGTAGTGAACTACTAGTGCCCAGAGCCCTACATAGTGAACTACTAGTGCCCAGGGCCCTACATACTACTAGTGAACCCTACTAGTGAACTACTGGCCAACTGCATGGTGCCAGGGCCCTACATAGTGAACTACTGCCCAGGGCCCTACGTAGTGAACTACTAGTGCCCAGAGCCCTACGTAGTGAACTACTAGTGCCCAGGGCCCTACATAGTGAACTACTAGTGACCAGGGCCCTACATAGTGAACTACTAGTGACCAGAGCCCTACATAGTGAACTACTAGTGCCCAGAGCCCTACGTATAGTGAACTACTAGTGCCCAGAGCCCTACATAGTGAACTACTAGTGCCCAGAGCCCTACATAGTGAACTACTAGTGCCCAGAGCCCTAATCCCTATACGGTGAACTACTGGCCAACTGCATGGTGCCCAGGGCCCTACATGGCCAACTACATAGTGAACTACCAGGGCCCTACATAGTGAACTACTAGTGCCCAGGGCCCTACGTAGTGAACTACTAGTGACCAGAGCCCTACGTAGTGAACTACTAGTGACCAGAGCCCTACGTAGTGAACTACTAGTGACCCAGGGCCCTACATAGTGAACTACTAGTGCCCAGGGCCCTACATAGTGAACTACTAGTGCCCAGAGCCTACTAGTGCCCAGGGCCCTAGTGAACTACTAGTGCCCAGGGCCCTACTACTAGTGCCCAGTGAACTACTAGTGCCCAGAGCCCTACATAGTGAACTACTAGTGCCCAGGGCCCTACATAGTGAACTACTAGTGCCCAGGGCCCTACATAGTGAACTACTAGTGCCCAGGCCCTAATACTATACGGGCCCTGAACTACTGGTGCCCAACCCTACATAGTGAACTATGGTGCCCAGGGCCCTACATAGTGAACACTACCCTACATAGTGAACTACTAGTGCCCTACATAGTGAACTACTAGTGCCCAGGGCCCTACATAGTGAACTACTAGTGCCCAGGGCCCTACATAGTGAACTACTAGTGCCCAGGGCCCTACATAGTGAACTACTAGTGCCCAGGGCCCTACGTAGTGAACTACTAGTGCCCAGGGCCCTACGTAGTGAACTACTAGTGCCCAGGGCCCTACATAGTGAACTACTAGTGACCAGGGCCCTACATAGTGAACTACTAGTGACCAGGGCCCTACATAGTGAACTACTAGTGACCAGGGCCCTACATAGTGAACTACTAGTGGCCAGAGCCCTACATAGTGAACTACTAGTGCCCAGGGCCCTATATAGTGAACTATTAGTGACCAGAGCCCTACATAGTGAACTACTAGTGACCGGAGCCCTACATAGTGAACTACTAGTGCCCAGAGCCCTACATAGTGAACTACTAGTGACCAGGGCCCTATATAGTGAACTACTAGTGCCCAGAGCCCTATATAGTGAACTACTAGTGCCCAGGGCCCTACATAGTGAACTACTAGTGCCCAGAGCCCTACGTAGTGAACTACTAGTGCCCAGAGCCCTATGTAGTGAACTACTAGTGACCAGAGCCCTATGTAGTGAACTACTAGTGACCAGAGCCCTATGTAGTGAACTACTAGTGACCAGAGCCCTATGTAGTGAACTACTAGTGACCAGAGCCCTATGTAGTAACTACTAGTGCCCTATATAGTGAACTACTAGTGACCAGGGCCCTGTATAGTGAACTACTAGTGACCAGGGCCCTACATAGTGAACTACTAGTGCCCTATATAGTGAACTACTAGTGACCAGGGCCCTGTATAGTGAACTACTAGTGACCAGGGCCCTACATAGTGAAATACTAGTGACCAGGGCCCTACATAGTGAAATACTAGTGACCAGGGCCCTGTATAGTGAACTACTAGTGACCAGGGCCCTACATAGTGAACTACTAGTGCCCTATATAATGAACTACTAGTGCCCAGGGCCCTACATAGTGAACTACTAGTGACCAGAGCCCTATGTAGTAACTACTAGTGCCCTATATAGTGAACTACTAGTGCCCAGGGCCCTACATAGTGAACTACTAGTGCCCAGGGCCCTACATAGTGAACTACTAGTGCCCAGGGCCCTACATAGTGAACTACTAGTGCCCAGGGCCCTACATAGTGAACTACTAGTGCCCAGGGCCCTACATAGTGAACTACTAGTGCCCAGGGCCCTACATAGTGAACTACTAGTGACCAGGGCCCTGTATAGTGAACTACTAGTGACCAGGGCCCTGTATAGTGAACTACTAGTGACCAGGGCCCTACATAGTGAACTACTAGTGCCCAGGGCCCTACATAGTGAACTACTAGTGACCAGGGCCCTACATAGTGAACTACTAGTGACCAGGGCCCTGTATAGTGAACTACTAGTGACCAGGGCCCTACATAGTGAACTACTAGTGCCCAGGGCCCTACATAGTGAACTACTAGTGACCAGGGCCCTGTATAGTGAACTACTAGTGACCAGGGCCCTGTATAGTGAACTACTAGTGCCCAGGGCCCTTGGAGAGGCAGCGTAATCTCCCCACTGACCCGTAGGGCATCAGCAGTACGTCCAACATGAACTCCAGCAGTAACAGAACCGTCTTGGGTTTCTCCATCAGGATGAAGGGAGAGGCCATCTTGGAAGTGTTGGAAGAGTCCTTTGGGTACTTCATGTGATACAAGGACGGGATCAGGAGATGCATCAAGCTGGAGGGAGAGGGGACAGGAAGTCAGTGTGTGTGTGTGTATGTACAGTGTGTGTGTTTATGTGTGTGTCTCTCTCTCCTTACCCATCCTGTTGGGGCTCAGGCTTGCCCTCCATAGCAGTTATCAGGTGTGTGTGTGTGTGTGTGTCTCCTTACCTATCCTGTTGGGGCTCAGGCTTGCCCTCCATAGCAGTTATCAGGTGGTGTGTGTGTGTGTGTGTGCTCATCTCCCTCCTTACCTATCCTGTTGGGGCTCAGGCTTGCCCTCCATAGCAGTTATCAGGTGTGTGTGTGTGTGTGTGCTCATCTCCCTCCTTACCTATCCTGTTGGGGCTCAGGCTTGCCCTCCATAGCAGTCAGCAGAGTAGGTGCCAGCTCACACCGTTTCTCCACCTCCAGTCGAGGGTAACCCATCTTGATGTAAATGATGGTGAAATTCTGCAGAGAGAATCCACCGTTCTGGATTAAAAATCTCACAATGTCAGGGGGAGTAAAGAACATGGTAAACAGAGGCATAGATTATATATATATACAGAGAGAGAATCTACTGTTCTGGATTAAAAATCTCACAATGTCAGGGGGAGTAAAGAACACGGTAAACAGAGACATAGATTATATATATATACAGAGAGAGAATCTACTGTTCTGGATTAAAAATCTCACAATGTCAGGGGGAGTAAAGAACACGGTAAACAGAGACATAGATTATATACAGAGAGTTTTAACACAGGCCTACTCAGTTTGAGAGAAGCTATATTGACACGATAATCACAGGATGAATACCCCAAACAGCCCTCTCTCTATTCCCTACATAGATAATAACAGGAAGTATCCCAAACAGCCCTCTCTCTATTCCCTACATAGATAATAACAGGAAGTATCCCAAACAGCCCTCTCTCTATTCCCTACATAGATAATAACAGGAAGTATCCCAAACAGCCCTCTCTCTATTCCCTATATAGATAATAACAGGAAGTATCCCAAACAGCCCTCTCTCTATTCCCTATATAGATAATAGCAGGAAGTATCCCAAATAGCCCTCTGCAGTAGCAAGAACAGAAGGCTGCACATCTCCGGAGTGAAGTCTCCCCAAGGTACAGATCTAGGATCAGCTTCTCCTCCCCTAATCCCAACCTTAACCATTAGTAGAGAAAACACTAAACTGACTCAGGATCAGTGTGTAGGGAAAACATTACCCTACACCAAACCAGACCCTGGGGGGGGGGGATTGGTTTATTACCATCTAGTTGAACCAGTCTGTCTAAGTAGACCAAGGCCACTTTCAGCAGGTATAGAAATATAACGAATAGAGCCCGTCGTGACTCCTTATTCTACACGTCAGAGAGAGAGGCATGTTTGTTCTACATCATATATTTCCATCTGAACTCTCCACAACAGGTAGAATGTAGAGCATTACCGTAACAAAGGACGCTGCGGCGGGGTCCTGGTACTGAACCAGGAGGGTCTCTACTGGTAGCTGGATCAACGGTCTGCTCTTAATCCTCTTGTTCAGGTGGACCAGGAGCTCCATCACCTGGTAGAGAGAACAAGAGGTTATGATTAGTTACCAGTAGCTCCATCACCTGGTAGAGAGAACAAGAGGTTATGATTAGTTACCAGGAGCTCCATCACCTGGTAGAGAGAACAAGAGGTTAGAGAGTCAATGTGGAGGCTATATACAGGGGGTACCGGTACAGAGTCAATGTGGAGGCTATATACAGGGGGTACCGGTACAGAGTCAATGTGGAGGCTATATACAGGGGGTACCGGTACAGTCAATGTGGAGGTTATATACAGGGGGTACCGGTACAGAGTCAATGTGGAGGCTATATGCAGGGGTACCGGTACAGAGTCAATGTGGAGGCTATATACAGGGGGTACCGGTACAGAGTCAATGTGGAGGCTATATACAGGGGGTACCGGTACAGAGTCAATGTGGAGACTATATACAGGGGGTACCGGTACAGAGTCAATGTGGAGGCTATATACAGGGGGTACCGGTACAGAGTCAATGTGGAGGCTATATACAGGGGGTACCGGTACAGAGTCAATGTGGAGGCTATATACAGGGGGTACCGGTAGCAGCTATGTGCAGGCTACTGGTACTGCAGCTATGTGCAGGCTACTGGTACTGCTGGACAGAAGAAACAGACGTGTCCTTACCTTCTTCCTGACTCCCTCCTGCACGCTGGACAGTTTGAGGAGGACCGGAGGCAGGAACTTGGATATAATGTCCTGGAGTTGGTCATCAGTCTCTGCATGGCCCAAACGCAAGAAAACTCGCTCCAGTTGATCTGGAGAATTGAACGAAGGAGAAGAAATTAGGAAAGAGGAGAAATTAGAAGTGAGGAGGAGAGAGGAGGAGAAATTAGAAGTGAGGAGGAGAGAAGGAGAAGAAATTAGAAGTGAGGAGGAGAGAAGGAGAAGAAAGGGAGGATTTGAAAATTAGAAATGATGAGACTAGCCGTCCCAAATGGCCCCCTATTCCCTTTATAGTGCACTACTTTTGACCAGGGCCCATAGGACTCTCATCAAAAGTAGTTCACTATATACTTTTCACCAGGTTCAATAGGGTTCCGGTCAAGAGTAGTGCACTGTATAGGGAGTAGGGTGCCATTTGGGATGCCAGGGTTCAAATCCCACTAGTGACACATGCTTAAAGTCCAGGACTAGGCTTTAAATCAGGACTGGGCTTGATCTGTGTCCAGGAAACCAGTCCTTACTGTGATATCATCACATTAGGCATCCCCTAACTCTCGTGACAGCCTTAGATAACTGGTTTGGTTGGGAGATTCGGCCAACTAAATGTTGAACATGTAGCCTCTCGTCTAGTGGAGCCGGTCCCAGGTCTCTATGCACATATAATGCTCCCTGACGGAGACCGGGGTTCACTCCCTGTGTCCACATTTCAAACTACGTCTTCTACCTCTGTACTCACCTGTCCAATTAAGGTACAGAAAACACACCTGTCCAATTAAGGTACAGAAAACACACCTGTCCAAACAAGGTACAGAAAACACACCTGTCCAAACAAGGTACAGAAAACACACCTGTCCAAACAAGGTACAGAAAACACACCTGTCCAAACAAGGTACAGAAAACACACCTGTCCAATTAAGGTACAGAAAACACACCTGTCCAATTAAGGTACAGAAAACACACCTGTCTAATTAAGGTACAGAAAACACACCTGTCTAATTAAGGTACAGAAAACACACCTGTCTAATTAAGGTACAGAAAGGTACAGTGTGGATGTCCATTTAGCTGGTCCCGAGTGGCTCAGTTTACTCTGAATAAGACTGAGTCTGCTAAATGACTCAACTGTAAACATTTCAAATGTAGCTACAACATTCAGACCTAAAGTATAAACAAGGGACTGTTATAATAGCTAATGCACCTTGTATTGTGTTATATGCGTTATAACTGGGGAGGATAGGCTGTTACATGCTGTTCTGAGCTAGATCACAAAGCCTGCATGACATAGCCATTAGTTATGTCAGACAGGAGGGCGTATATGCTTTCTACTTGCATCGGACTGGCAACTAGTTGGCAAGGAATTAATGACATAAATTAGTGGCTAGCTAACTAGCTGGTGATTTGGCTGGTTAGTTAGTCAGTCAGTTAGCTAAATCATCTCAAAATGGTTAGCTAACGTTACATTGTGAGAGGTGTGTGTGTTTGCCAACACACTCACTGCATTCAAAATTAAATGTGTCATCTTTCATTCCATGTATGCAACCTGTTACCATCGAGATACCTAACTAGCTGGCTTGCAATGAATTAGCTAGCTACTAGAGCTAATTAGATAACTTCACACACACACACAAAAATGTTAATCTTCAAGACAATTCATATTGTCCCGGACGCCTGGCTGCACTGCTAACCAGCAAGCTAGCCACTTGGTTACGCCAAAATATCATCGTTTAGTTTAATCGTAGTTACAGATCTAACATGACATCGTTACAAATAGGGAATGAAATGACTGATCCAATGTTTAAAAAAAAATACAACCATTCCAGTCGCCATCAAATCACGTTGATTTTAATACAACTATTTCATTTGGACCATGACTGTGCAGACGGCCTTCTAACTAGCGTTAGCCAGCTACCTCAAATCAACGTGTTAATAGTTCATATCACAGGCGTTTTTCGCTCGATAGAACAAAGTTATGACTGTGTACTAAATGCAATAATACATGTTACCGATACATGAAGTGTCTTACGATGCATTTAATCACTGCAAAAAGCAGTTAGAAACTTACTGAGTTCATCTTGAGCGGCCATGTTCATAGAAAGTCATCGGCGTTGTCACCCTGGGGTGTATTCATTAATCAATGTCGTTGCAAAACGTTTTAACGGTAAACATTTTGCAACGAATATTATAGCTTCTTATTGGACGAATTCAGGTAGGTTCCGCCCCCTTTTTGGACCGTTCGTGTCCGTTTGGTTCCTAGTGAACGGTGATAGATGCCACTCCTCTTTCACTATCTCCTAGTCTGTCGTGCTAACTGTAATTCGTTTTAACACCTGCTTCACACATAGCAACGATAACAGACATATATAGCGACATTCATATTGCACACACGTAGTCTTATTCATTCTTTACATGTATATAAACTGGGAAATTCTGTGTAGAAACTGAAACAATAGGAAAACAGGAAGGGAGAAAATATCCATCGAAATGTGTCTCCCCAAAAAAGTGAAAAACCAAGCATTTCTGAATGAACATTTAATAGAAAATATTCCTATAATTAAATAAATGCTTAATTTTATATGTTTCTTATTCTAGATTCCTATAATTAAATGACTGCTTGATTTTTCTCTTTTTTTTTCTCTACATTTTGTTGAAGTGAAGGTGCATCTTTGTCCGACAGGGGGCAGCCAACTACACCACTGGTCTGAAATCTGCTCATCGACCAGACAGAAGAACAAGTCGCTGTTGACCAGCTGTTATATGAAAACAGCTGGGCGATCAGGGCGAGAAGAGATAAACAACAATACAACGAAACACACATTTTTCATACACCAAAAGGTACAGTACAAGTTTCATAATAAATGCAATCTATAACACGGGTTTAATTCATGACTATAACGTTCAGTGTCAACTAGTTTGTGGCGTCTATTTTCATTTGTAAGCGGTGGACTGGTTGGCTAAGCTAACTGGTTGGCTAAGCTAACTGGCTGGCTAGGCTAACTGGTTGGCTAGGGTAACTAAGCTACCGTTGCTAGCTAGCCCAACTTGGCACACGTTGGCTAACAACAGCAACTCGTTTTCGCTGCTTGCATGCATTTATCAATTTATTCAGACATTATTGCATATAGTTAAACTGGCTGTAGATATAGTAGTTCTGCTTGGACATAGTCTACGTTATACATATTACACAGAATGTTTATTTATACCCTGTTTTATTACCGGCTAGCTAACAGTTACCTCTCACAGTTAGCTGGTGAGGCTAACTCGAACCCGTTGACTTGGTGTTTTCGTTGTGCTAACTTCTACTAGCAAATAGCCAACTGTTAATCTGTTGTTAGCTAGTTAAACCAGTGAAACTGCGATGCACAATACTAACGTTACTAGGTAAATGTATTTATATGTGTGTCTGGATAACAGCCAGACTATTTATGGTTGATATATGTTGAATTCGTGCAGTATATTTGGTCAACTAGTAGCTTGCTAGCTAACTTCGGGCCTTGTTAGTTAGCATACATCTCGACAGCATCCATTCAAGATGGGATTTAAACCCCCATCTCTGCTACGCGCATTGTGCAAGATGGCCAGTTTAGCAAGCTGGTTACTTATGCCTTTTCTCATCGCAACCAGTTCTTGGTATTTATCTCACGTTTGACTACTGTAAGACTCTTGAATTCTGACAATAACGAAAGAAAGGGAGTGGTTGGTTTCAAATCAAGTCGTAGTTATCAATGATTTGAACTGTCTCCTTCGATCTGCCATTGCTGGCTACCACAACTGAACGTAGACGAGCTCGGACTGAAAGACAGACAAAGATCAGATTAGCCACACTGTACTTCGGACTTATCTTGGAAAATAAATGCACTGTCACAAGTGATTTAATCATTTAGCTACTATATATAAACAGTGCATTGCATGATTTTTAAGAAAATGGTTGAACAGCTTTAAATGGCAAAGTTACCATTTTTATATCAAACATGATATGCAACAACATAATTAATAGATTTACTTTATTCGAATCAATTAAAATGTAACGTTTTTATTGTTACTGTATTAGCCGTTCATTGCTTTGTGAGATAATCGAAATGAATGATTTGAGACGCATTTCCTTATTGTGGGTCTATTCCTCATTGTACTGTTTTGCTTCAACTATTTTTATTTTTTTAAGAAACCAACTGTTATTGTGTGTCTAGTCCTTTGTCTCCTTTGTCAAAGTAAATCCAAAGGAGTATACCAAATGGCACCCTATTCCCTATATAGTGCTCTAATGTTGATGTAAGCACTGGTCAAAAGTAGTGCACTATGTAGGGAATAGGGTGCCATTCGGGACGGACGGCAGAGTTGTGGTGATCGGGAACCCTGCTGGTGGTAACTAGCAGAGGGGTTGTCAGAATATTTTGGGAGGACCACCATTTCCTTTGTGGGAGATGACCGCCACCCAGTGGTCCAACTTGTAAATAACACACAGCGAAACTGAAGGTGACATGAGTAAGACAGCATAGGACTGCATCCCAAAGAGCACCCTTTTCAGGACACAACGTTTGACCAGAACCCATACTCCTATGCTATGGTCAAAAGTAGTGAACTAAATATGGAATAGGGTGCCAACCCTGGTCTAAAGTAGTGTACTATATATGGAATAGGGTGCCAACCCTGGTCTAAAGTAGTGAACTAAATAGGGAATAGGGTGCCAACCCTGGTCAAAAGTAGTGCATACTCCTATGCTATGGTCAAAAGTAGTGTACTATATATGGAGTAGGGTGCCAACCCTGGTCAAAAGTAGTGAACTAAATAGGGTGCCAACCCTGGTCAAAAGTAGTGTACTATATATGGAATAGGGGCCATTTTGGAGGCTGATTTATTGGGGGGCGGCAGGGTAGCCTAGTGGTTAGAGCGTTGGACTCGTACTAGCTTACTAGCTTATCAAAGCTTATTGGATTGATGATTAGGTAATTAGTAGAATCAGGTGTGTTAGAGCTGGACTCAGGAAGAAGGAAGAGAAGCCTGCTGCCTTGTCTGTTTTGTGTAATTAACCAATGAGGCCTGATAAGAATAATAAATGTGTTGCACATAGGTTAATATTGTTATCGGGCCTTATTGGTTAGTTACACAATAATAACCTACGTGTTGCTTTTTATTTATGTGTTATTCATATAAGCAATACTGTCGCCTACACTGCACAAACCCTGGTCCTGATTGGAGGCGCCTTATTGCTGTTATAAACTGGATATCAAAGTAATTAGAGCAGTACAACGGAATGTTTTGTCATACGCGTGATATACCGCGTCTGTCAGCCAATCAGCATTCAGGTCGCTCGTAACCAACCCAGTTTATAATAACCGTTTAATACTACTTAGGAAATACTTCTGGTTACTTCTGTGCTGTAAAATGGGGCTACTGTCGTACTGCACATAGAATGGAGACTAGCTGTGGTCTAGGGTCTCTACAGTATGGAGACTAGCTGTGGTCTAGGGTCTCTACAGTATGGAGACTAGCTGAGATCTAGCATCTCTACAGTATGGAGACTAGCTGTGGTCTAGCATCTCTACAGTATGTAGACTAGCTGTGGTCTAGGGTCTCTACAGTATGGAGACTAGCTGTGGTCTAGGGTCTCTACAGTATGGAGACTAGCTGTGATCTAGCATCTCTACAGTATGTAGACTAGCTGTGGTCTAGCATCTCTACAGTATGTAGACTAGCTGTGGTCTAGCATCTCTACAGTATGGAGACTAGCTGTGGTCTAGCATCTCTACAGTATGTAGACTAGCTGAGATCTAGCATCTCTACAGTATGTAGACTAGCTGAGATCTAGCGTCTCTACAGTATGTAGACTAGCTGTGGTCTAGCGTCTCTACAGTATGTAGACTAGCTGTGGTCTAGCATCTCTACAGTATGTAGACTAGCTGTGGTCTAGCGTCTCTACAGTATGTAGACTAGCTGTGGTCTAGCGTCTCTACAGTATGTAGACTAGCTGTGGTCTAGCGTCTCTACAGTATGTAGACTAGCTGTGGTCTAGCATCTCTACAGTATGTAGACTAGCTGTGGTCTAGCGTCTCTACAGTATGTAGACTAGCTGTGGTCTAGCGTCTCTACAGTATGTAGACTAGCTGTGGTCTAGCATCTCTACAGTATGTAGACTAGCTGTGGTCTAGCATCTCTACAGTATGTAGACTAGCTGAGATCTAGCGTCTCTACAGTATGTAGACTAGCTGTGGTCTAGCGTCTCTACAGTATGTAGACTAGCTGTGGTCTAGCGTCTCTACAGTATGTAGACTAGCTGTGGTCTAGCGTCTCTACAGTATGTAGACTAGCTGTGGTCTAGCGTCTCTACAGTATGTAGACTAGCTGTGGTCTAGCGTCTCTACAGTATGTAGACTAGCTGTGGTCTAGCGTCTCTACAGTATGTAGACTAGCTGTGGTCTAGCGTCTCTACAGTATGTAGACTAGCTGTGGTCTAGCGTCTCTACAGTATGTAGACTAGCTGTGGTCTAGCGTCTCTGCAGTATGTAGACTAGCTGTGGTCTAGCGTCTCTGCAGTATGTAGACTAGCTGTGGTCTAGCGTCTCTGCAGTATGTAGACTAGCTGTGGTCTAGCGTCTCTGCAGTATGTAGACTAGCTGTGGTCTAGCGTCTCTGCAGTATGTAGACTAGCTGTGGTCTAGCGTCTCTGCAGTATGTAGACTAGCTGTGGTCTAGCGTCTCTACAGTATGTAGACTAGCTGTGGTCTAGCGTCTCTACAGTATGTAGACTAGCTGTGGTCTAGCGTCTCTACAGTATGTAGACTAGCTGTGGTCTAGCGTCTCTACAGTATGTAGACTAGCTGTGGTCTAGCGTCTCTACAGTATGTAGACTAGCTGTGGTCTAGCGTCTCTACAGTATGTAGACTAGCTGTGGTCTAGCGTCTCTACAGTATGTAGACTAGCTGTGGTCTAGCGTCTCTACAGTATGTAGACTAGCTGTGGTCTCTCTCTACAGTATGTAGACTAGCTGTGGTCTAGCGTCTCTGCAGTATGTAGACTAGCTGTGGTCTAGCGTCTCTACAGTATGTAGACTAGCTGTGGTCTAGCGTCTCTAGCTCTACAGTATGTAGACTAGCTGTGGTCTAGCGTCTCTACAGTATGTAGACTAGCTGTGGTCTAGCGTCTCTACAGTATGTAGACTAGCTGTGGTCTAGCGTCTCTACAGTATGTAGACTAGCTGTGGTCTAGCGTCTCTACAGTATGTAGACTAGCTGTGGTCTAGCGTCTCTACAGTATGTAGACTAGCTGTGGTCTAGCGTCTCTACAGTATGTAGACTAGCTGTGGTCTAGCGTCTCTACAGTATGTAGACTAGCTGTGGTCTAGCGTCTCTACAGTATGTAGACTAGCTGTGGTCTAGCGTCTCTACAGTATGTAGACTGTGGTCTAGCTGTGGACTCTGTGGTCTAGCGTCTCTACAGTATGTAGACTAGCTGTGGTCTAGCGTCTCTACAGTATGTAGACTAGCTGTGGTCTAGCGTCTCTACAGTATGTAGACTAGCTGTGGTCTAGCGTCTCTACAGTATGTAGACTAGCTGTGGTCTAGCGTCTCTACAGTATGTAGACTAGCTGTGGTCTAGCGTCTCTACAGTATGTAGACTAGCTGTGGTCTAGCGTCTCTACAGTATGTAGACTAGCTGTGGTCTAGCGTCTCTACAGTATGTAGACTAGCTGTGGTCTAGCGTCTCTACAGTATGTAGACTAGCTGTGGTCTAGCGTCTCTACAGTATGTAGACTAGCTGTGGTCTAGCGTCTCTACAGTATGTAGACTAGCTGTGGTCTAGCGTCTCTACAGTATGTAGACTAGCTGTGGTCTAGCGTCTCTACAGTATGTAGACTAGCTGTGGTCTCTAGCGTCTCTACAGTATGTAGACTAGCTGTGGTCTAGCGTCTCTACAGTATGTAGACTAGCTGTGGTCTAGCGTCTCTACAGTATGTAGACTAGCTGTGGTCTAGCGTCTCTACAGTATGTAGACTAGCTGTGGTCTAGCGTCTCTACAGTATGTAGACTAGCTGTGGTCTAGCGTCTCTACAGTATGTAGACTAGCTGTGGTCTAGCGTCTCTACAGTATGTAGACTAGCTGTGGTCTAGCGTCTCTACAGTATGTAGACTAGCTGTGGTCTAGCGTCTCTACAGTATGTAGACTAGCTGTGGTCTAGCGTCTCTACAGTATGTAGACTAGCTGTGGCGTCTAGTATGTAGACTGTCTCTACAGTATGTAGACTAGCTGAGATCTAGCGTCTCTACAGTATGTAGACTAGCTGTGGTCTAGCGTCTCTACAGTATGTAGACTAGCTGAGATCTAGCGTCTCTACAGTATGTAGACTAGCTGTGGTCTAGCGTCTCTACAGTATGTAGACTAGCTGTGGTCTAGCGTCTCTACAGTATGTAGACTAGCTGTGGTCTACAGTATGTAGACTAGCTGTGGTCTAGCGTCTCTACAGTATGTAGACTAGCTGAGATCTAGCGTCTCTACAGTATGTAGACTAGCTGTGGTCTAGCGTCTCTACAGTATGTAGACTAGCTGTGGTCTAGCGTCTCTACAGTATGTAGACTAGCTGTGGTCTAGCGTCTCTACAGTATGTAGACTAGCTGTGATCTAGCGTCTCTACAGTATGTAGACTAGCTGTGGTCTAGCGTCTCTACAGTATGTAGACTAGCTGAGATCTAGCGTCTCTACAGTATGTAGACTAGCTGAGATCTAGCGTCTCTACAGTATGTAGACTAGCTGAGATCTAGTAGTCTAGTATGTAGCAGTATGTAGACTAGCTGTGGTCTAGCGTCTCTACAGTATGTAGACTAGCTGTGGTCTAGCGTCTCTACAGTATGTAGACTAGCTGTGGTCTAGCGTCTCTACAGTATGTAGACTAGCTGTGGTCTAGCGTCTCTACAGTATGTAGACTAGCTGTGGTCTAGCGTCTCTACAGTATGTAGACTAGCTGTGGTCTAGCGTCTCTACAGTATGTAGACTAGCTGTGGTCTAGCGTCTCTACAGTATGTAGACTAGCTGTGCGTCTCTACAGTATGTAGACTAGCTGTGGTCTAGCGTCTCTACAGTATGTAGACTAGCTGAGATCTAGCATCTCTACAGTATGTAGACTAGCTGAGATCTAGCATCTCTACAGTATGTAGACTAGCTGAGATCTAGCGTCTCTACAGTATGTAGACTAGCTGTGGTCTAGCGTCTCTACAGTATGTAGACTAGCTGTGGTCTAGCGTCTCTACAGTATGTAGACTAGCTGTGGTCTAGCGTCTCTACAGTATGTAGACTAGCTGTGGTCTAGCGTCTCTACAGTATGTAGACTAGCTGTGGTCTAGCGTCTCTACAGTATGTAGACTAGCTGTGGTCTAGCGTCTCTACAGTATGTAGACTAGCTGTGGTCTAGCGTCTCTACAGTATGTAGACTAGCTGTGGTCTAGCGTCTCTACAGTATGTAGACTGTGCTGTATGTAGACTAGCTGTGGTCTAGCGTCTCTACAGTATGTAGACTAGCTGTGGTCTAGCGTCTCTACAGTATGTAGACTAGCTGTGGTCTAGCGTCTCTACAGTATGTAGACTAGCTGTGGTCTAGCGTCTCTACAGTATGTAGACTAGCTGTGGTCTAGCGTCTCTACAGTATGTAGACTAGCTGTGGTCTAGCGTCTCTACAGTATGTAGACTAGCTGTGGTCTAGCGTCTCTACAGTATGTAGACTAGCTGTGGTCTAGCGTCTCTACAGTATGTAGACTAGCTGGGATCTAGCGTCTCTACAGTATGTAGACTAGCTGTGGTCTAGCGTCTCTACAGTATGTAGACTAGCTGTGGTCTGGCGTCTCTACAGTATGTAGACTAGCTGTGGTCTAGCTAGTCTATAGTATGTAGACTAGCTGTGGTCTAGCGTCTCTACAGTATGTAGACTAGCTGTGGTCTAGCGTCTCTACAGTATGTAGACTAGCTGTGGTCTAGCGTCTCTACAGTATGTAGACTAGCTGTGGTCTAGCGTCTCTACAGTATGTAGACTAGCTGGGATCTAGCGTCTCTACAGTATGTAGACTAGCTGGGATCTAGCGTCTCTTCAGTATGTAGGCTAGCTGGGATCTAGCGTCTCTACGGTATGTAGGCTAGCTAGGATCTAGCGTCTCTACGGTATGTAGGCTAGCTGGGATCTAGTGTCTCTACGGTATGTAGGCTAGCTGGGATCTAGTGTCTCTACGGTATGTAGGCTAGCTGGGATCTAGTGTCTCTACGGTATGTAGGCTAGCTGGGATCTAGTGTCTCTACGGTATGTAGGCTAGCTGGGATCTAGTGTCTCTACGGTATGTAGGCTAGCTGGGATCTAGTGTCTCTACGGTATGTAGGCTAGCTGGGATCTCGTGTCTCTACGATATGTAGGCTAGCTGGGCTCTAGTGTCTCTACGGTATGTAGGCTAGCTGGGATCTAGTGTCTATACGGTATGTAGGCTAGCTGGGATCTAGTGTGTCTACGGTATGTATCTCTAGGTTTTATCAGTCTAGTCAGACAGCCTATGGCCCAAGCCTGTGTTCTATTTAAGCAATAAGGCCAGAGGGGTGGGGTATATGGCCAATATACCACGGCTAGGGGTTGTTCTAATACGCATCGCTGTGTGCCTGGATACAGCCCTTAGCCGTGGTAAATTGGCCAAATACCACAAACCCCTGAGGTGTCTTATTGCTATTATAAACTGTTTACCAATGTAATTGGAACAGTAAAAATAACTGTTTTGTCATACCCGTGGTTTAAGGTCTGATATACCACGGCCGTCAGCCAATCAGCATTCAGGGCTCGAACCACCCAGTTTATATTCTACTCTTTTCTCTGTCTGGGTTTAATTGGTGGAGGCAGGATGGCAGGGGGTCTACGGCCCCGTTAACCCCCTCCTGCCCTGTTAACCCCCTCCTGCCCTGTTAACCCCCTCCTGCCCTGTTAACCCCCTCCTGCCCTGTTAAGCCCCTCCTGCCCCGTTAAGCCCCTCCTGCCCCGTTAAGCCCCTCCTGCCCCGTTAAGCCCCTCCTGCCCCGTTAAGCCCCTCCTGCCCCGTTAAGCCCCTCCTGCCCCGTTATGCCCCTCCTGCCCCGTTAACCCCTCCTGCCCCGTTAACCCCCTCCTGCCCTGTTAACCCCCTCCTGCCCTGATTCTAATGAGGAGTAACTGTTTCTCTGTCAAGGCTTCCCCCTTAGTTAACAGAACGTATTACTGTCATGACATTCTAATGAGGAGTAACTGTTTCTCTGTCAAGGCTTCCCCCTTAGTTAACAGAACGTATTACTGTCATGACATTCTAATGAGGAGTAACTGTTTCTCTGTCAAGGCTTCCCCCTTAGTTAACAGAACGTATTACTGTCATGACATTCTAATGAGGAGTAACTGTTTCTCTGTCAAGGCTTCCTCTGTGTGAGCAGGCAGGATGGCAGGGGCGGAGGTCTACGGCCCCGTTAACCCCTCCTGCAAGATCATGACCTTCAGGCCCACCGTGGAGGAATTCAGAGACTTCAACCGGTACCTGGCCCACATGGAGGCCCAGGGGGCGCACCGTGCTGGCCTCGCCAAGGTGGGGGTGTGTCTGAGAGTAGGACTGGAAGTGTGTTTGGTGTCTGTCTGTTCAGGAAAGATGAGAGAACAACCTATGTGTGTGTGTGTGTGTGTGTGTGTGTGTGCTTGTCTGAGTGTAAATTGGGGATTATCACCCTCTACCTGCCTCCAGGTGATAACCCCCTCCCCCTCTCTCCTCCACCTGTCTCCAGGTGATAACCCCCCCTCCTCTCTCTCCTCTACCTGTCTCCAGGTGATACCCCCCTCTCTCTCCTCTACCTGTCTCCAGGTGATAACCCCCCTCTCCTCTACCTGTCTCCAGGTGATAACCCCCCCTCTCTCCTCTACCTGTCTCCAGGTGATAACCCCCTCTCTCTCTGTCTCCAGGTGATAACCCCTCTCTCTCTCTCTACCTGTCTCCAGGTGATAACCCCCTCTCTCTCTGTCTCCAGGTGATAACCCCCTCTCCTCTACCTGTCTCCAGGTGATAACCCCCCTCTCCTCTACCTGTCTCCAGGTGATAACCCCCTCTCTCCTCTACCTGTCTCCAGGTGATAACCCCCCTCTCCTCTACCTGTCTCCAGGTGATAACCTCTCCTCTACCTGTCTCCAGGTGATAACCTCTCCTCTACCTGTCTCCAGGTGATAACCCCCCTCTCCTCTACCTGTCTCCAGGTGATAACCCCCTCTCCTCTACCTGTCTCCAGGTGATAACCCCCTCTCTCCTCTACCTGTCTCCAGGTGATAACCCCCTCTCTCCTCTACCTGTCTCCAGGTGATAACCCCCTCTCTCCTCTACCTGTCTCCAGGTGATAACCCCCCCTCTCCTCTACCTGTCTCCAGGTGATAACCCCCCCCCCTCTCTCTACCTGTCTCCAGGTGATAACCTCTCCTCTACCTGTCTCCAGGTGATAACCCCCTCTCTCCTCTACCTGTCTCCAGGTGATAACCCCCTCTCTCCTCTACCTGTCTCCAGGTGATAACCCCCCTCTCCTCTACCTGTCTCCAGGTGATAACCCCCCTCTCCTCTACCTGTCTCCAGGTGATAACCCCCCCTCTCCTCTACCTGTCTCCAGGTGATTCCTCCTAAGGGCTGGCGTCCTCGGTGTAGCTATGATGATATTGATGACCTGGTGATCCACGCCCCTATCCAGCAGATGGTTGCTGGCCAGTCAGGCCTGTTCACTCAGTTCAACATCCAGAAGAAACCGCTCAGCGTAAAGGAGTTCAGACGCCTCGCCAACAGTGACAAGTCAGTAACTATAAACACACAGTTTAAACACACTCCCTCTACCTGAACTATAATGTGTTATATTTAGTAGTTATAACATAGATCTTCTACCTCTCCAGATACTGTACTCCCTCTACCTGAACTATAATGTGTTATATTTAGTATTTATAACATAGATCTTCTACCTCTCCAGATACTGTACTCCCTCTACCTGAACTATAATGTGTTATATTTAGTATAGTATTTATAACATAGATCTTCTACCTCTCCAGATACTGTACTCCCTCTACCTGAACTATAATGTGTTATATTTAGTAGTTATAACATAGATCTTCTACCTCTCCAGATACTGTACTCCCTCTACCTGAACTATAATGTGTTATATTTAGTAGTTATAACATAGATCTTCTACCTCTCCAGATACTGTACTCCCTCTACCTGAACTATAATGTGTTATATTTAGTATAGTATTTATAACATAGATCTTCTACCTCTCCAGATACTGTACTCCCTCTACCTGAACTATAATGTGTTATATTTAGTATAGTATTTATAACATAGATCTTCTACCTCTCCAGATACTGTACTCCCTCTACCTGAACTATAATGTGTTATATTTAGTATTTATAACATAGATCTTCTACCTCTCCAGATACTATAACTATAATGATCTTTTAGTATTTATAACATAGATCTTCTACCTCTCCAGATACTGTACTCCCTCTACCTGAACTATAATGTGTTATATTTAGTATTTATAACATAGATCTTCTACCTCTCCAGATACTGTACTCCCTCTACCTGAACTATAATGTGTTATATTTAGTATAGTTTTATAACATAGATCTTCTACCTCTCCAGATACTGTACTCCCTCTACCTGAACTATAATGTGTTATATTTAGTATAGTAGTTATAACATAGATCTTCTACCTCTCCAGATACTGTACTCCCTCTACCTGAACTATAATGTGTTATATTTAGTATAGTAGTTATAACATAGATCTTCTACCTCTCCAGATACTGTACTCCCTCTACCTGAACTATAATGTGTTATATTTAGTATAGTAGATCTTCTACCTCTCCAGATACTGTACTAACCTGAACTATAATGATCTATCATAGATCTTCTACCTCTCCAGATACTGTACTCCCCTCTACCTGAACTATAATGTGTTATATTTAGTAGTTATAACATAGATCTTCTACCTCTCCAGATACTGTACTCTCCTCTACCTGAACTATAATGTGTTATATTTAGTATAGTAGTTGTAACATAGATCTTCTACCTCTCCAGATATTGTACTCCCCGCTACCTGAACTATGAGGACCTGGAGAGGAAGTACTGGAAGAACCTGACCTTCGTATCTCCCATATATGGAGCTGACGTCCCCGGGAGCCTCTATGACGAGGTAGATGTCTCAGGACTCATAGAATATCAGTCTCTCTCTCCTCTCTCTGTCACTCATCACCGATCATCAGGATCTCTGTCATTTCACTCCCGGTATATTCCTTTCTAGTCATCCCAACCTCTCCTCTGTCCTGGTGCAGGGTGAAGTATAGAGGAGTGGAATATCTGACACCTCAACTCTATCTTGTTGTTTCTCTCCCTTCTGTCTCATCTAATTCTCTCCTCCTCTCGCCTCCTCTCTCCCTTCTGTCTCCTCTCTCCTCCTCTCTCTCTCTCTCTATTCTGTCTTTCATCTAATTCTCTCTCCTCCTCTTGCTTCCTCTCGCCTCCTCTCTCCCTTCTGTCTCATCTCTCCTCTCTCCTCCTCTCTCTCTCTCTCTTCTGTCTTTCACCTAATTCTCTCTCCTCCTCTTGCCTCCTCTCTCCCTTCTGTCTTTCATCTAATTCTCTCTCCTCCTCTGTCCTCCTCTTGCTTCCTCTCTCCTCCTCTCGCCTCCTTTCATTTAATTCTCTCTCCTCTCGCCTCCTCTCTCCCTTCTGTATTTCATCTAATTCTCTCTCCTCCTCTTGCCTCCTCTTTCCCTTCTGTCTTTCATCTAATTCTCTCCTCCTCTCTCCCTTGTCTTTCATCTAATTCTCTCCTCCTCTCTCCCTTGTCTTTCATCTAATTCTCTCCTCCTCTCTCCTCCTCTCGCCTCCTCTCCCTTGTCTTTCATCTAATTCTCTCCTCCTCTCTCCTCCTCTCTGCCTTGTCTTTCATCTAATTCTCTCTCCTCCTCTCGCCTCCTCTCTCCTCTCTCTCTCATCTAATTCTCTCCTCCTCTCTCCCTTGTCTTTCATCTAATTCTCTCCTCTCTCCTCCTCTCGCCTCCTCTCTCCCTTGTCTTTCATCTAATTCTCTCCTCTCTCCTCCTCTCTCCCTTGTCTTTCATCTAATTATCCTCTCCTCTCTCCTCTCTCCTCTCCTCTCATCTAATTCTCTCCTCCTCTCTCCCTTGTCTTTCATCTAATTCTCTCCTCCTCTCTCCTCCTCTCTCCCTTGTCTTTCATCTAATTCTCTCCTCCTCTCTCCCTTGTCTTTCATCTAATTCTCTCCTCCTCTCTCCTCCTCTCTCCCTTGTCTTTCATCTAATTCTCTCCTCCTCTCTCCTCCTCTCTCCCTCGTCTTTCATCTAATTCTCTCCTCCTCTCTCCCTTGTCTTTCATCTAATTCTCTCCTCCTCCTCCTCCTCTCCTCTAATTCTCTCCTCCTCTCTCCTCCTCTCCTCTCTAATTCTCTCCTCCTCTCGCCTCCTCTCTCCTCCTCCTCTCATCTAATTCTCTCCTCCTCATCTAATTCTCTCCTCCTCTCTCCTCCTCTCCTCTCATCTAATTCTCTCCTCCTCTCTCCTCCTCTCTCCTCCTCTCTCTCCTCTCTCTCCCTCTCTCTAATTCCTCCTCCTCTCGCTCCTCTCTCCCTTGTCTTTCATCTAATTCTCTCCTCCTCTCCGCCTCTCCCTCTTTCATCTAATTCTGCCTTCTCTCCTCCTCTTGTCTTTCATCTAATTCTCTCTCCTCCTCTCGCCTCCTCTCTCCTCCTCTCCTCTCATCTAATTCTCTCTCCTCCTCTCTCCTCCTCTCTCCCTTGTCTTTCATCTAATTCTCTCCTCCTCTCCTCTCATCTAATTCTCTCTCCTCCTCTCTCCTCCTCTCTCCCTTGTCTTTCATCTAATTCTCTCCTCCTCTCTCCTCCTCTCTCCCTTGTCTTTCATCTAATTCTCTCGCCTCCTCTCCCTCCTCTCATCTAATTCTCTCCTCCTCTCTCCTTCTCTCTGCCTTGTCTTTCATCTAATTCTCTCTCCTCCTCTCTCCTCTCTCCTGTAGGGTATAGAGGAGTGGAACATCGGCCACCTCAACTCCATCCTGGATGTGATAGAAGAGGACTGTGGTGTTTCTATCCAGGGGGTGAACACACCCTACCTGTACTTCGGCATGTGGAAGACCAGCTTCTCCTGGCACACTGAAGACATGGACCTTTATAGCATCAACTACCTGCACTTTGGAGAGCCCAAGTCCTGGTAGGGGGATACTGTTATTTACTAGCATGGTGTGTCTCAGGAAAACTGAGAGGCGGGGTTAGAGGGAGTGATGGGTAGGAAGGGAGAGGGGAATTACTTCTTTATTCCTCCCTCGTAAGTCTCCCTCTCTCCCCCTTTCCACCTCCCTCTCTCCCTCTTTCCACCTCCCTCTCTCCCTCTTTCCACCTCCCTCTTTCCCTCTTTCCACCTCCCTCTTTCCACCTCTCTCTCTCCCTCTTTCCACCTCTTTCCACCTCCCTCTTTCCCTCTTTCCACCTCCCTCTTTCCACCTCTCTCTCTCCCTCTTTCCACCTCCCTCTCTCCCTCTCCCACTTTCCCTCCCTCAGTCTCCCCATCTCTCTCTTCCCCTGGAGGTATACTGCTGTTCATTAGAGCAGGAAGCCCTGCAACACACACATGGTTCTCACCTCTCCCCACTTAGACACATTTCCCTGGAGGGGAGGACCACCAAGAAGCTCTTCTCTCAACCCCTCCTCACCCCTCACCTCTCCCCACTTAGACACATTTCCCTGGAGGGGAGGACCACCAAGAAGCTCTTCTCTCAACCCCTCCTCACCCCTCACCTCTCCCCACTTAGACACATTTCCCTGGAGGGGAGGACCACCAAGAAGCTCTTCTCTCAACTCCTCCTCACCCCTCACCTCTCCCACTCCTGGGGCAGTCCTCCCTCTCCCCTTACACTCACATACACACACCCTTACCTCAGACTGATAGTTGAATATGGGGCTTCTGATGGGGGAGAAGAGGTGTAATGGAATGCCTAAGAACCCAGAGGGAGTTCTACGGAGTTCTACAGAGTTCTACAGAGTTCCATGTCAGGAACTTTAGAATAGGTAGAATTCTAAGGCTCACCACTAGGGGCCAGTATTGTCAGTGTAGAGGATGACACATCTAAACAGTTTGTCTCATACATAACACCTACCCAAACACTAGTTTACTGTTCACCTTCTGTGTTAACCTGACAAACATTGTCTCTGTCTACAGGTATATTAACATTAGACACATTGTCTATATTAACAGACACATTGTCTATATTAACAGACACATTGTCTATATTAACAGACACATTGTCTCTGTCTACAGGTATATTAACATCAGACACATTGTCTATATTAACAGACACATTGTCTATATTAACAGACACATTGTCTATATTAACAGACACATTGTCTATATTAACAGACACATTGTCTCTGTCTACAGGTATATTAACATCAGACACATTGTCTATATTAACAGACACATTGTCTCTGTCTACAGGTATATTAACATCAGACACATTGTCTCTGTCTACAGGTATATTAACATCAGACACATTGTCTATATTAACAGACACATTGTCTCTGTCTACAGGTATATTAACATTGTCTATATTAACAGACACATTGTCTATATTAACAGACACATTGTCTACAGGTATATTAACATCAGACACATTGTCTATATTAACAGACACATTGTCTCTGTCTACAGGTATATTAACATCAGACACATTGTCTATATTAACAGACACATTGTCTCTGTCTACAGGTATATTAACAGACACATTGTCTATATTAACAGACACATTGTCTCTGTCTACAGGTATATTAACATCAGACACATTGTCTATATTAACAGACACATTGTCTATATTAACAGACACATTGTCTCTGTCTACAGGTATATTAACATCAGACACATTGTCTCTGTCTACAGGTATATTAACAGACACATTGTCTATATTAACAGACACATTGTCTATATTAACAGACACATTGTCTCTGTCTACAGGTATATTAACATCAGACACATTGTCTATATTAACAGACACATTGTCTCTGTCTACAGGTATATTAACAGACACATTGTCTCTGTCTACAGGTATATTAACAGACACATTGTCTCTGTCTACAGGTATATTAACATCAGACACATTGTCTATATTAACAGACACATTGTCTCTGTCTACAGGTATATTAACAGACACATTGTCTATATTAACAGACACATTGTCTCTGTCTACAGGTATATTAACATCAGACACATTGTCTATATTAACAGACACATTGTCTATATTAACAGACATTGTTGTTGTCTAGACACATTGTCTATATTAACAGACACATTGTCTCTGTCTACACATTGTCTCTGTCTACAGGTATATTAACATCAGACACATTGTCTATATTAACAGACACATTGTCTCTATTAACAGACATTGGTATATTAACATCAGACACATTGTCTATATTAACAGACACATTGTCTCTGTCTACAGGTATATTAACATCAGACACATTGTCTATATTAACAGACACATTGTCTATATTAACAGACACATTGTCTATATTAACAGACACATTGTCTCTGTCTACAGGTATATTAACAGACACATTGTCTATATTAACATCAGACACATTGTCTCTGTCTACAGGTATATTAACAGACACATTGTCTATATTAACAGACACATTGTCTCTGTCTACAGGTATATTAACATCAGACACATTGTCTATATTAACAGACACATTGTCTATATTAACAGACACATTGTCTATATTAACAGACACATTGTCTATATTAACAGACACATTGTCTATATTAACAGACACATTGTCTATATTAACAGACACATTGTCTATATTAACAGACACATTGTCTATATTAACAGACACATTGTCTATATTAACAGACACATTGTCTCTGTCTACAGGTATATTAACAGACACATTGTCTATATTAACAGACACATTGTCTATATTAACAGACACATTGTCTATATTAACAGACACATTGTCTATATTAACAGACACATTGTCTAGACACATTGTCTCTGTCTACAGGTATATTAACAGACACATTGTCTATATTAACAGACACATTGTCTATATTAACAGACACATTGTCTATATTAACAGACACATTGTCTATATTAACAGACACATTGTCTATATTAACAGACACATTGTCTCTGTCTACAGGTATATTAACATCAGACACATTGTCTCTGTCTACAGGTATATTAACATCAGACACATTGTCTATATTAACAGACACATTGTCTCTATTAACAGACACATTGTCTCTGTCTATATTAACAGACACATTGTCTATATATTAACAGACACATTGTCTCTGTCTACAGGTATATTAACATCAGACACATTGTCTATATTAACAGACACATTGTCTCTGTCTAACAGACACATTGTCTCCCCCTGAGCAGGTATATTAACTGGAGACACATTGTCTATAGGTAACAGACACATTGTTTAACTAGATGAAATATTAAGACACATTGTTTTAAGGTATATTAACAGAACACATTGTCTATTTAACAGACACATTGTCTAAACTGGTCTTATATTAGGATAGACACATTGTCTATATTAACTAATTCTTGTACCCAAAAGCACTTGTTGATTAACAGACACATTGTCTATCTAACAGTCTCTCCATGTTGTGTATATTAACAGTCTGTTCAGACATTGTTTCTTTAACAGATCACACATGTCTTATTAACAGACACATTGAGGCTTTTCTCAGACACATTGATGACCCTGTCTCCCCTTATATCCTGAAGTCTATATTAACAGTACAGCATTGTCTCTGTCTACAGGTATATTAACATCAGACACATTGTCTATATTAACTGACACATTGTCTCTGTCTTAAACAGCCACATTGTCTTCATCTCAACTGTCACTTTTTAAAACCCATTTCCTCTCAACTGTCACATTTCTCTGTCCTAGTGTATTTAACATCAGACACATTGTCTAGTAACAGACACATTGTCTCTGTTCAAGACCCCGAGTCTGACAAGGTACAAATCTTGTCGTATATTAACAGAACAGGTCTCTGTCTAGTTAACAGACACATTGTTCCCAGACACATTGTCTTGAAAATAAGACACATTGTCTATATAACAGACTTGTCTATATTAAAGAACATTGTCTAAAATAAAAAATAAATTAAAAACTGTCACTATTTAAAACACATTGTCTATATTAACAGACACCCATCAGACACATTGTCATCATTGTCTATCTCAGACTGTTGTCTCTGTCTACAGGTATTTAAAATGGGAGACCTTTCATCTCAGACTGCCATATTTTTTAAAACCCTTTCATCTCAACTGCACTTTTTAAAAGGCAGCATCTCAACTGCCACTTTTTAAAACCCTTTTGTCTCAACTGTCACTTTTTAAAACCCTTTCAATCTCAACAGTCACTTTTTGTGTGTTCCAGGTTTCTTCAACTGCCACTTTTTAAAGGATGTGAGGCTTTTCATCTCAACTGACCACTTTTCTCCCCCTTTCATCTCAACTGCCACATTTTAAAGACAAACTGACTGTCTCAACTGCCACTTTTTAAAGCCCTTTCATCTCAACTGTCACTTTTTAAAACCCTTTCCTCTCAACTGTCACTTTTTAAAACCCTGGTTCATCTCAACTGTTCTTAACCACTTTTAAAAAAAATAAATAAAACCCTTTCATCTCAACTGTCACTTTTCGTTCTGCCCTGAAACCCTTTCATCTCAACTGCCACTTTTTAAAACCCTTTCATCTCAACTGACTTTTTAAAAAAGGTTCATCTCAACTGTCACTTTTTAAAACCCTTTCATCTCAACTGTCACTTTTTAAAACCCTTTCATCTCAACTGCCACTTTTTAAAACCCTTTCATCTCAACTGTCACTTTTTAAAACCCTTTCATCTCAACTGCCACTTTTTAAAACCCTTTCATCTCAACTGCCACTTTTTAAAACCCTTTCATCTCAACTGCCACTTTTTAAAACCCTTTCATCTCAACTGCCACTTTTTAAAACCCTTTCATCTCAACTGCCACTTTTTAAAACCCTTTCATCTCAACTGCCACTTTTTAAAACCCTTTCATCTCAACTGTCACTTTTTAAAACCCTTTCATCTCAACTGTCACTTTTTAAAACCCTTTCATCTCAACTGCCACTTTTTAAAACCCTTTCATCTCAACTGCCACTTTTTAAAACCCTTTCATCTCAACTGTCACTTTTTAAAACCCTTTCATCTCAACTGTCACTTTTTAAAACCCTTTCATCTCAACTGTCACTTTTTAAAACCCTTTCATCTCAACTGTCACTTTTTAAAACCCTTTCATCTCAACTGTCACTTTTTAAAACCCTTTCATCTCAACTGCCACTTTTTAAAAGCCTTTCATCTCAACTGTCACTTTTTAAAACCCTTTCATCTTCTCTGTCGCTACAACATAGTGTTAGAACACTACTACACTATCACCAACCTGCCTTCTAGTCATCTGGACCAACATTACAACAGCTCTTCACTTTAGTTGATTGTCTTTATGTATTGACTGGTTGTATATAGTTTACTGCTGAGATACCTAACCCTAACCTGGTCGTCATTAGGATACATTAAACTATCCTGAGATACCTAACCTGGTCGTCATTAGGATATGTTAACTATCCTGAGATACCTAACCTAACCTGGTCGTCATTAGGATACATTAACTATCCTGAGATACCTAACCTGGTCGTCATTAGGATACGTTAACTATCCTGAGATACCTAACCCTAACCTGGTCGTCATTAGGATACAT
This sequence comes from Oncorhynchus nerka, assembly GCF_034236695.1. Taxonomy (NCBI): domain Eukaryota; kingdom Metazoa; phylum Chordata; class Actinopteri; order Salmoniformes; family Salmonidae; genus Oncorhynchus; species Oncorhynchus nerka. Next base: position 14,601 of record NW_027039746.1, on the reverse strand, counting down.
TAACTATCCTGAGATACCTAACCTGGTCGTCATTAGGATACATTAACTATCCTGAGATACCTAACCCTAACCTGGTCGTCATTAGGATACATTAACTATCCTGAGATACCTAACCCTCACCTGGTCATCATTAGGATACATTAACTACCCTGAGATACCTAACCCTGGTCGTCACATTAACTATCCTGAGATCACAACCTAGGATACATTAACTATCCTGAGATACCTAACCCTAACCTGGTCATCATTAGGATACATTAACTACCCTGAGATACCTAACCCTAACCTGGTCATCATTAGGATACGTTAACTATCCCTGAGATACCTAACCTAACCTGGTCGTCATTAGGATACGTTAACTATCCTAAGATACCTAACCTGGTCATCATTAGGATACATTAACTATCCTGAGATACCTAACCCTAACCTGGTCGTCATTAGGATACATTAACTATCCTGAGATACCTAACCTGGTCCTGGTCATTAGGATACATTAACTATCCTGAGATACCTAACCTGGTC